>NW_024104837.1:58922-221759 GCF_003945595.2 Pipra filicauda
TCCTGAGCTTCATGGATCAATGAATGTGTGTAGCAGTACGTTCGGATACATGTTCGGAATAAAGACAAGTGCCAAAAAATACTCAAACACACAAAATATCTTTTATTACAGTGAGAATAATAATACTAGTAATAAACTTAGCAAGAGGAATTAAAAACTAAAAAAAAAGTATACAAAATAACTACCTTATTGGGTGGCATTAAGACAAATACTACGAACAGCATTTAATACAGTATTAACTAGTGAAAAGGGATACCAAAAAAGGATCTTAACACAATATTATGGATGACACGATATTGGTTAGTAAAGAGGGAAACTAAAGGAAAAAATACTATAAACATAAAAGGGGAGTTAAAGCAACATTAAAAGGATATTAAAAAGTTTGTTCTCTCGGTTGCTTCCTATCAATAACCTGTGCTTACCCACACAGACAGGCCAGGGCTGTCAGGATCTGCAGCAGCTGGTCGGTACCCGTGCTTAGCGGGCGTCCCCGCGGAGCAACACAGTCTCGGTGGTAGGATGGGTATCGCTTGACTCAGCAGTCCCGACACCCCATTTTTATCAGTTCCACATTACACTACGTAGGGCCAGTACGTAGTATAAGGTGATGCCTGAATGGCAGCCAAACACCGCCTAATCATGACCTCATGGCAACAGTCTGCGCATGCCCTACTTGTAGGGCAAGGGGCGAGCGACCCCTGCCCACATCATCTTCCTCCCATCATCATCTTTCTCACCCCTATGTATGACCTCTACCATTGTGTTTCAAGGGTAGATGTATCAATCTTGCCATATGTAGCAAAACCCAAGGAAGAACTCAGCTCTGATAATAGGGGATATCAAGCTGACTTGCTAAAAAGCACAATGGACCTTACAATTAGCTTGTGCCATGAAGTTACGTTGTACCATACTCTGACTGTTTTCACATCCTAATATGATTCCGTTCTCACGCCTCTATGCTCCATTGATCATCTAATTCAAAAGTACCCCCCTTACAATGTGTGTAAGGGAGAAGGTTCATGGAGAGGGGATGGGTCCTGTGGGGTGGGAAGTAAGATGGAAGGAGAATGGATGGGAGATCCTGTATTGGATGGGTGGATGGGTAGTGGGGTTCCTGGAATGGGTCAATGGGTGGTTGTGTGGATGGGTGATTGGTGGATGGATGAATGGATGGATGGGATGAACAAAATACCAAGAGGAAGGAAGTATGGATGGAACAATGGAAGAAAGTGTGGGATGGAGCGATGGATGGGTGGTTGGAGAATGGATAGATACTTGGGTGTGTGGATGGATGGGGGTCTCATGGGTTGGAGGGATGAGATGGATGGGTCAATGAATGGATGGGTGGACATGTTTATGGAGGGGTGGACATGTTTATGGATGGGTGCAGGTTGGGATGAGTCTATGGCTGATTTGTGCCCTGGATGAGTGAAGCAGGGGAGTGGGGTTGAAGATAGAAGAACAGACAGGGGGGCTGCGTGTGGCTGGTCAGATGACAGATGAACAAAAGGTCAGACAGGTGGTTGATCTCCATCTCCTGCCTTGTCCCATCTCTGCACAGCACCAGCCTCACTCTCGGAGGCTTCCCCAACTGAGGACTCCCCAGCTGAGGACCATGAACATGAACACGAACAAACTGAGGCCCCACCAGCACGGGCAGTGCTGGGGGAGTTGAGGGTCTCCAGCATCACCCCCAGCTCTGTGGGGCTGCAGTGGAGCGTCCCCGAGGGCCCCTTTGACTCCTTCACACTGCAGTACCGGGATGCCCGGGGCCAGCCCCAGGCCCTGCCCATCGATGGCGGGTCCCGCTCGGCAACGGTGCCGGGGCTGTCTCCGTCCCGCCGGTACCGCTTCCACCTCTACGGGCTGCGGGGCGGGAAGAGGATCGACCACGTCTCCACTGATGTCGTCACAGGTGAGAGGGAAAGTGAGAGGGATGGATTGATCAAGCCATGGAGGGATCATGGGATCCCATCCCATCTCATTCCCACCCACCATCGAGAACCCACTGATCTCAGTACCATCCAATCAACCATTGACCTTTCAACCACCTAATGACCAAAACCTGCCGTCATCCACCATCATCTTCATTATTCCCCGTCACCATAATAATCATCATCCATCAGCATTATTCTCATTCATCATCCATCAACATAATCATCATCATCCATCTTCATCCATCATCCATCTTCCATCCGTAATCATCATCATCATCATCGTCTGTCCATGACGGATCAAGAACTGAATGGCTGAATGGATTCTGGACAGAATGGTGGGTGGGTTCCTGCCCAGATGGATGGAAGAAGCTGAATGGATGGATGCACAGTTGGATGGATGTGGGGAAGCTAGGATGGATGGAGTGTTCCTGGTGGCATTACATGATTTCTTATGTATGGAAGAATTTCCATGGGTAATGGGATGGCAGGGGTGGAGGCCTGGGGGGATGTGAGGAGGAAAATCCAGAGATATGGATGTGGGATTAGGTGGGGAGTTGGGTTGGGTGTTGTGTGGCAGATAGGATGGATGGATGGATGGATGGTTGTTTATGGATGGAGGAAGACATGGTTGAATGGATGATGAATGATGGATAGTTGGGTAATTGATGGATGGACATATTGATGGACACATGGATGGCCACGGCCATCACCATCCCCTCTGTTGCAGCTGCAGCCGAGCCAGAGGAGCCGCTCCTGCCCTCAGAGGAGCCCCAACCTGAGCACCCCCAAACTGAGCCTCCCCCATCTGAGGCCCTACCAGCACGGGCAGTGCTGGGGGAGCTGAGGGTCTCCAGCATCACCCCCAGCTCTGTGGGGCTGCAGTGGAGCGTCCCCGAGGGCCCCTTTGACTCCTTCACGCTGCAGTACCGGGATGCCCAGGGCCAGCCCCAGGCCCTGCCCATCGATGGCGGGTCCCGCTCGGTGAAGGTGCTGGGGCTGTCCCCATCCCACCGGTACCGCTTCCACCTCTACGGGCTGCGGGGCGGGAAGAGGATCGACCACGTCTCCACTGAGGCTGTCACAGGTGAGAGGGAAAGTGAGAGGGATGGATTGATCAAGTGATGGAGGGATCATCCGTCTCATCCCATCCCCATCTCATCCCCACCCATTGTCACGCACCCACTGACCTTGATACTATCCAATCAACCATTGACCTTTCCACCAACCTACTGACGAAGACCTGCCATCATCCACCATCTTCATCATTCCTCATCATCATAATCATCATCAACCATCATCATCATCGTTCACCTTCCATCATCATCCATCCATGATGGATCAAGAACCAACTGGCTGAACTGATTCTGCATTGGATGATGGGCAGGTTCCTGCCCAGATGGACGAAAGAAATTTAATGGATGGATGAGTGGTTGGGTGAATGTGGGGCGCCCGGGATGGATGAAGGGTTCCAGGTGACCGTATGAATGTCCTTATGCATGGAAGATTGTCCATGGAAAATGGGGATAATAGAGATGGAGGTCTGGGGGGAATGCGGGCAAAAATAGCCAGAAATATCGATGTGGGATTAGGTGGGGAGTTGGGTTGCATGCTGGGTGCTAGACTGGATGGATGGATGGAAGGATGGATAGATGGATGGCTGTTTATGGATGGAGGAAGACGTGGCTGAATGGATGATGAATGATAGATAGTTGGGTAAATGATGGATGGACACATTGATGGACACATGGATGGCCACAACCATCACCATCCCCTCTGTCACAACCACAGCTGAGCCAGAGGAGCCACTCCTGCCCTCAGAGGAGCCCCAACCTGAGCACCCCCAAACTGAACCTCCTCCACCTGAGGCCCCCCCGGCACGGGCAGTGCTGGGGGAGCTGAAGGTCTCCAGCATCACCCCCAGCTCCGTGGGGCTGCAGTGGAGCGTCCCCGAGGGCCCCTTTGACTCCTTCACGCTGCAGTACCGGGATGCCCAGGGCCAGCCCCAGGCCCTGCCCATCGATGGCGGGTCCCGCTCGGTGACGGTGCTGGGGCTGTCCCCATCCCGCCGGTACCGCTTCCACCTCTATGGCCTGCGGGGCGGGAAGAGGATCGACCACGTCTCCACTGAGGCTGTCACAGGTGAGGGGGAAGGTCAGAGGATTTAGGGTGAAATGATTGATGGATGGATGGAGGGATGGATGCGTGTAGTGTTTATGAGAGGGATGGAGAGTGGGACGAAGGCTTGGAGAGATGGAAGATGGGTGAAGGATTGGATGGAGAGATGAAGGGGGTGATGGTTGAGGGTGATGATGGGTGAATGATGGTTCGATAAATCTCCAAATGATGGGTGAATGGTGGTAGGATAAAGAGAAGGGGTGGTCAGAAATACAAGAGGAAGGACAGATTGATGGAACAGTAGAAAGAGATTTGGGACGGAGTGATGAATGTATAATGGATGGAAGTGTGGATGCATGGATGGATGGATGGATGGACGGATGGATGACTGGAAGCAGGGATGGATGGGTGGGTGGTCAGGTGACTAATTGGACATTTAATGACTTAATGTGTGTTTGGAGCCTAAGTAGATCCTGGGTTTCATGGATCCATTGGCTGGTGTGAGGGAGAAGGATCATGGAGGGGGGATGTAGGGAGGGAAGTAAGATGGATGGAGAACAGATTGGGGCTCCTGGATTGGATGGGTGGATGGGTGGAATGGGGCTCTCAGGATTGGTCAATGGGTGGCCAGATGGATGGGTGATTGATGGACGGATGGACAGATGGGATGAACAGAATAACAAAAGGCAGAAAGGATGGATGGAACAATGGAAGAAGGAGAGGGATGGAGTGATGTGCACTTGGAGAATGGATAGATGGGTGGGTGGGTGGATGTGGATCTCCAGGGTGAGATGGATGAAATGGATGGGTCAATGGATGGATGGGTGGACATGTTTTTGGATGGGTGCAGGTTGGGATGAGTCTGTGGCTGATTTGTGCCCTGGATGAGTGAGGCAGGGGGGTGAGAGTGGAAGGACAAGACATGGGGGCTGCCTGTGGCTGGACAGATGATGGATGGAAACAAAGGTCAGGCAGGTGGTGAATCTCCACGTCTTGCCTTGTCCCATCTCTGCACAGCACCAGCCTTGCCCTCAGAGGCTCCCCCAAACAAGGACTCCCCAGCTGAGGACCACGAACATGAACACCAACAAACTGAGGACCTCCCAGCACGGGCAGTGCTGGGGGAGCTGAGGGTCTCCAGCGTCACCCCCAGCTCTGTGGGGCTGCAGTGGAGTGTCCCCGAGGGCCCCTTTGACTCCTTCACACTGCAGTACCGGGATGCCCAGGGCCAGCCCCAGGCCCTGCCCATCAATGGTGGGTCCCGCTCGGTGACGGTGTTGGGGCTGTCCCCGTCCCGCCGGTACCGCTTCCACCTCTACGGGCTGCGGGGCGGGAAGAGGATCGACCATGTCTCCACTGAGGCCATCACAGGTGAGGGGAAAGGTCAGAGGGATGGATGAATCAAGTGATGGAGGGATCAAGGGTTCCCATCCCCATCCCATCCCAACCGGGCATTGAGCCACCACTGACCCTGGCACCATCCAGTCAACCATCGACCCTTCCACCCCCTATTGACCAACATCCGCCATCATCCACCATCATCTTCATCATCTGTCATCCATCATCATTATTATCCACCATCCATTATCATCATCATTCATCCATCATCATCAGCTTCCATCATCATCATCATCATCCATCCATGACGGATCAAGAACTGAATGGCTGAATGGACTCCAGACTGGATGGTGGGTGGGTTCCTGCTCAGATGGATGGAAGAAGCTGGATGGGTGGATGAGTAGTTGGATTGAGGTGGGGCAGCTGAGATGGACGGAGGATTCCTGGTGGCCATATTACGATTTCTTATGTGTGGAAGAATTTCCATGGGTAATGGGATGTCAGGGGTGGAGGCCTGGGGGGATGTGAGGAGGAAAATCCAGAGATATGGATGTGGGATTAGGTGGGGAGTTGGGTTGAGTGTTGGGTGGTAGATTGGATGGATGGATGGATGGATGGATGGTTGTTCATGGATGGAGGAAGACATGGCTGAATGGATGATGAATGATGGATAGTTGGGTAATTGATGGATGGACACATTGATGGACACATGGATGGCCACGGCCATCACCATCCCCTCTGTTGCAGCTGCAGCCGAGCCAGAGGAGCCGCTCCTGCCCTCAGAGGAGCCCCAACCTGAGCACCCCCAAACTGAGCCTCCCCCATCTGAGGCCCCCCCAGCACGGGCAGTGCTGGGGGAGCTGAAGGTCTCCAGCATCACCCCCAGCTCCGTGGGGCTGCAGTGGAGCGTCCCCGAGGGCCCCTTTGACTCCTTCACGCTGCAGTACCGGGATGCCCAGGGCCAGCCCCAGGCCCTGCCCATCGATGGCGGGTCCCGCTCGGTGAAGGTGCTGGGGCTGTCCCCATCCCACCGGTACCGCTTCCACCTCTACGGGCTGCGGGGAGGGAAGAGGATCGATCGTGTCTCCACTGATGTCGCCACAAGTGAGGGGCTGCAGGTCCCCCCCCGGGCCTCTCAGGGAGCGGTGCTGGAGTGGGGCCCAGGGGTAGCCTGGAGGACCTGTGGGGCTGGGCTGTACTGGAGGGAACCAGAGAACTGGGGGCAACTGGGAGGATCCAGGGCACTGGGGAGGACTGGCAACTGGGTGATGTAGGGGCAACCGGGGCAACCGGGGGCAACCGGGGACTGGAGAATACTGGAGATTGAGGGGAGCACAGCACTTGGAGGGACTGGGGGCAATTGGGGATTGGGGCAAACTGGGGACCGCTGGAAGGAATTTGGGGAATCTGGGCACCGGGGGGATTGGGGGAAACTGGGGACAGCTGTAAGGAACTGGGGGTTCTGGGCCCTGGGGGGCTGGCGGGAACTGGGTAGAACTGGGGCCTGGGGGAAACTGATGGGAACTGGGGGACTTGGGGGAACTGGGGATTCATGGAGAATGGGAGAGGAACTGGTGCCTGGGAAAGACTGGGAGCTGTGGAGAACTGGTGTGAACTGAGGAGTGGGGGAACTGGTGGGAACTGGGGACTAGGGGGAACTGGGAAAACTGGGTACTGGGGGGAGCTGGGGCAAACAGGCTGGGGAAATTGGGGACTAAAGTGGAGCTGGAGACTGGGGAGACTGGAGGAAACTGGGCACTGAGGAGAATTGGGGGGCTGGGAGAAACTGGGGGGATCTGGGGGCTGGGGGGAACCAGAGGGCTGGGGGGCACTGGGAGAACTGGAGTACTGGGGGGACCTGGAGCAAAAAGGAGACCTGGGGGGACTGAGGGGAACTGGGGGGAACCAGGGACTGGGGGGGACTGGAGATTAAGGGGAATGCAGCACTGGGAGAGACTGGGAGAAGATGTGGAGACTTGGGACAACTGAGGGGTGTGGGAAACTAGGGGGAAGAGGGGACTTGAGGGAACTGGGGGAACTGGGGTCTGAGGGAAACAGGGGCACTGGGGCCTCTCTACTGGAGTGCAGTGTGTGGGTGGGGCCCTGGGGCCATGAAGGTTTTGGGGTGTCAGCAGTTCCCCCCCCACAGGTGCCCCGGGGACCCTCTGGGTGGGCTCCGTGTGGCCCCGCAGTGCCCAACTGCACTGGGACCCCCCCCTCATCCCCCCCGATGGCTACGAGCTGGTGTATGGCCCCCCCGGGGGGCCCCAGCAGGTAATGGACCCCCCCAAGCACCCCAACCCCCCTCAGGGACCTCCCAGGGGGACCCCACCAGGTAAGAGGCTCCCCCACCCCAAAATCCCCAGGAGACCCCTCAGGTCTCCCAAAAATCCCCAGGAACCCCCCGGGGGGCCCCAGCAGGTACTGGTCCCCCTGACCCCCAAAACCCCTGTGGGACACTGCTGTGGCCCCCTGAATAACCCCTTGGGGGACCCCAACATGACCTCAGGAGACCCCAGTATCCCCTTGGAGGACCCCAATAACCCCATGGGGACCCCAATGCCTCCCTGAGGGACCCCAAAACCCCTCATGGAACATCAATACCCCCCTGAGGACCCAAATAATGCCTACAGGATCCCAGTAACACTCCTGGTGATCTCCCCCTGGGGACCCCAGTAACACCTCAGGAGTTCCCTTTTAGCCCCCTTTGGGCACCTCAGTATCCTGGGGAACCCCATTACACCCCTCGGGGGACACCAATAACCCTTTGGGCACCTTAGTAACCCCCCTGCGGGCCTCCAATACACCCCTGGAACCCCAATCCCCCTCTGTGGCCCCCAGACCCTGCAGTTGCCTCCTGAGGCCACGTCACAGCAGCTGTGGGGGCTTGAGCCGGCGGGACATTATGGGGTGCAGCTGTGGGGCCGGGGAGGGGACCCTCAAACCGCTCCCCTCGAGGCCACCTTTGACACCCGTGAGTTGAGTGGGGGCATGGGGGGATGGGGAGGCTCCCTGGGGGGGCACCTGGACCCCTGGGTCCTTTTGGGGGCTCTGGGTCTTTGCGGGGTCAAATGGATGCCCGGGGTGGGGGGTTCATTGAAGGGGTAGCTGGGTACTTTATTGGGGGGAGTTGTGTCCCTTGGGAGGGGGGAGTGGATCTCTGGGGAGGGCACCTGGACAACTGGGTCCCTGGTGGGGAGGTGTTTATTGGGCAGGGAGGGTCTGGGTCCTTCTGGGGAGGGGGCACCCGCACCCCAGTGTCCCCAGAAGCCTCTGTGGTGCCTGAGGGACCCCTCCGTACCCCCCAGCCCCTCTCCCGCACCCCCACCCCCGGGACTGTGCCGAGGAGCAGCGGAACGGGCCGGGCCCCTCGCGGGAGACCCTCGTGTTCCTCGGAGGGGACCCGGCCCGGCCCCTCAGGGTCTTCTGTGACATGGAGACGGACGGCGGCGGCTGGCTGGTGGGACTGGGGGCACCGGGAGGGACTGGGAGACTTCTACAGGGGGCTGGGGGGGGATGTAGGGATTCTGTGGGAGCAATGAGGGTCTTGGGGGGCAATGGGGGCGTTTGGGGGTGACAGAGGAGCACAGGGGCACTGGAAAGGGGCTGGGGGTCTTCCATAGGGCGCTTCACGGATGTTTATGGGAGGAAATCAGAGTCCTCGGGGACAACAGAGAGTTCTGAAGCAGGATTAGGGGGGCTTGGAGGGCAGTGGGAGGGGACTGAGAGGTTTTGGTGAGGAACTGGGGGACACAGGAAGAGAGACTGGGGGGCACTGGGAGGGGCTGGGAAGCTCCTCCAGGGGTTTCTGGGGAGTATTACAAGAGGCCATAGTGCCACTGGGGGGGTCTGGGGTGGAACTGGGGGCCCCTGGGTGGATTTTGGGGTGCCCCTGACCACCCCCCCCCAGGTGTTCCAGCGCCGCCAGGACGGGGGCACCGATTTCTGGCGGGGGTGGGAGTCGTACGCCCGCGGCTTCGGCAACATCAGCGGCGAGTTCTGGCTCGGTGAGGGGGGGCAGGGGTCTGGGGGGTCCTGGGAGGGTTTGGTGAGGCCTGGGAGGGTTTGAGGGTCCCCCGGGGTTTGGAGGGTCCGGGGGGCTTTGAGGGGACCCGGAAATTCCAGGGGACACGGAAGAAAGCAACCCACAGGGGCACCCCGGGATGTGGGGGGAAGACTTTGAGGAGACCCAGCACCTGAGGGGGCACAGGGGGAACTCGGGTGGGCTCCAGCAGCTGTGGGGTGTCCAGGGAGGACTCGGGGGATCTAAGGGTGGTCCGGGTGGTCCCCAGGAGTTGAGGGGGTGTCTTGGATGGTCTTCGGGGCACGGAGAATGAGGTGCTGACTTGGGAATGGAGGGGGGGATCTGGGGGAGGCATTCGGGGGGTCCCCAGGGGTTCGGGGGGTGCCGGACGGTTTGGGGGCGCAGGGAACGAAGCGCTGCACGCGCTGACGGCCGGGACCCCCACGGAGCTGCGCGTGGACCTGCGGACCCCTCGCGACTCCGCCTTCGCGCACTATCGCGACTTCGCCGTCGGCGGCGCCGAGGAGCGATATCGGCTCCGAGTCGGGACCTTCAGCGGCACCGCCGGTGCGGGGCGGGGGGGGCTGTGGGTTTGGGGGATCCCTGCTGGGCTTTCGGGGGGTCCCTGCTGGGGTTTTGGGGGGTCCCTGCTGGGCTTTGGTGGGTCTCTGGGATGTTTTGGTGTTCCTGGATGTTTTGGGGGTCCCTGGTGGAATTTTTGTGTCCCTGATGGGATTTGGGGTTCCTCGGGGTCCCTGATGGGTTTTGGGGGTCCCTGGTGGATTTTTGCTGGGGCTTTTAGGGGTGCCTGGTGGGTTTTGATCCCTGACAAGTTTTGGTGTTCCAAGGGGTCCCTGGGAGGGGTTCTCTGTGGGGTTTTGGGATCCCTGGGGGTGCTGACACCCCCTCCTGCAGGGGACGCCCTCTCCTACCACTCGGGCAGCCCCTTCTCGACACGGGACCGGGACCCCCGGGACCCTCGGGGCCCCCGAGAGCCCCCGGGGCACCCCCGGCCTCCCCACTGTGCTGTGGCCTATGGAGGGGCCTGGTGGTACCGGAACTGCCACTATGCCAACCTGAACGGGCGCTACGGGGCCACCCGGGACCACCAGGTACAGGGGGCTGGGGCGTACGGGGAGATTTGGGGGCATGGGGGGGGGATCCCTGGGGGTCTATAGGGGTCTGTGGGCATTCTGTGGGAGTCTGTGAGGGTCTAGACGGTCAAGGCCTACAGGGGTCTGTGGGAGTCTGTAGGCATCTCTGGGGGTCTCTAGGGTCTGTGGGGTCTATGGCAACCCGTGGTGGTCTATAGGGATCTATCTATAAGGGTTTGTGGGGGTCTATAGGAGTCTACAGGGTTTATGGGGGTTTATAAGTCTCTATTGGGTACTACAGGGCCTGTGGGGATCTAGAGGTGTCTATAGGGTCTGTGGGGATTCTATAGGGTCTAGGGGGTTCTAAAGGGATCCACAGGGTCTATCTATGGAACCTGTAGGGGTCAATATGGTCTGTGGGGTTCTGTGGGGGTCTCTGGAGGTCCTGACCCCCCCTCCCCACAGGGCATCCACTGGTTCCCCTGGAAAGGCTTCAACGTCTCCATCCCCTTCACTGAGATGAAGCTGTGGCCGCAACGTGACTGAGGGGGCTGGGGCAGCCCCCTGTGTGCGGGGGGAGTTTAGGGGGGCAAGGGGGCCTCCCTGGGTGCTGGGGGGCCCCAGGTGGGACTTGGGGAGAGGGTGGGGGGGTCGATGGTGAAACTTTCATTGAGGGTTAATAAAAGCTGACGGTGACCCCCCTGTCCCACGGTGATCCCGGCATCCGGGGGGAGCAAGGGTCAGGCTGGGAGTGGGGGCAGGGGGCACCCAGGGGTTCAAGTCTGGTCTCTCTGTCCATTGAAATGCTGGACTCAACCCCCCCACTGGCCTGGAGATGCTGAGATGTCCCAACCTGGGCAACACAAACACTTGTCATCAGCAGTGGGCAGAGGTGGGGTAGGGTGGGATGGGATGATCCATCCCCTGAAGCCAAAAATAGAGGTTGTGGAGTTGGGTAAAACAACTCCTTGGAACTGGAATGCCCTGGGCATCCTCCCAGGACTCAGAGATGGAGTCAGGTCACAGTTGTGTCACAGTCATGGTCATTGTCATCTCCTGGTCACAATCGGGTCATGGTCATCTCGTTGTTTGTGGTGCTGCTCAGGGAGAGGAGTGGCAGTCCTTCCCCTGCTCCAACATGGGCCCCTCCTGGGAGGGAGGGAGACAGTTCTTCTCCAACAGGAGTCCATCCCATAGGCAACAGTTCTCCACAAACTACTCCAACGTGGGCCCCTTTCCACACGGTGCTGTGGGACCTCCTTGTCACCTCTGACAGGGAAGGGCTTTGCCAGCTTCCAAATTACAGGGCCTTCCAGACCTTTCCAGGGTAGGAAGAGGGAAGGCTGCCTCCTTTGGATTACTGAATATCCATCACATGGGTTTGGTTTCCCCCCCTGAGCTCCCCCAGCTGCTCAGGTCTCTCTGCCTGTTTGTTCCCTGAGTGTAGGGAAGGGGCAGGTGGGAAACATGGATGGTGGCTCAAGGGGTTGATGACCAGCACCGCCCGTGTGACACGGGACACCCATCACTGAGGGGCTGGGGACCAGCACCCACCATGTAACACAGGACCTGCACCATGGGCAGAGGGAGGGGCAGCACCCTCCCCTTGGATAAAGCCCCATAATATCCCTGTGACCCCCGCCCTGCTGCACCACCTCCTCCCAGGAGCAACCTGGGGCTCGGGGGCTTTTCCCCGTCCGAGCCTGGATGATGAGCAGTGTGTCTCCCAGGATGCAGAGTGGTAGGAATGGAACAAATCACAGGCTGTGATAACAACAAAAGAATGTTCAGATCCTCTTTATAAATATGAAACCAACTGCCAAACCTGCATTTTACAGACACAAAAAGACCCAATCTAACAAGTGCCCCTGGCCTGTTTTCTTTCTCACCCCACGGATCAGTCTCTCGGGAGCTGACAGGTGCCCAGGAAGCGCCAGGGAGCTGCACACATGCACCCACACCTTTCCAGGCGGCTGGAGACCCGTCTGGAGATCCAAACGCCCTGGAAGAGGGACCTTGCCGGCAGCTGGGTCACCCCAAACCTCACCTGTCGTGCCCCACCGGAAGCTGCAGTGCTGCAGACTCTCCAAAATGCTGGTGCACAGCTCTGGGCCAGCCAAAATGGCACAGCCCTGGGCTGTCCCAAAGACCTGGGTGGGACAGAAAACATTCTGGTTTTAGGGCAAAGCTGATGGGAGGTGCCAGTTCCCTCCTGCCCACTCCCACCCAGAGCTGCACCAGCCCGGCTGCACACGTGGCACTGCAGCGCACGTGGCACTCAGGGACACCCCGAGTCAACGTTCCCCCCTGGATATGGCCACAAAGCCCCAAACAATGGAATTCAGGCCAGGGGAGAGCCCCCCCACGCACAACAGCCAGGACTGAGCCCAGAACTGCTCCTGCCCAACGTGGGAACCGAGCAAAACACAACCTGTGCCCCCCTCCCCCTCTCGCTGCGTCACAGTTTGAGACGATGGGAACTTGATCCCACAGTTTGGAAAAGCTCCGCACTAACCTCCCAAGGGACCTGGAGCTTGCCGGGCCTCAGAGTAATTCTAGAGCTAAAGCGGTGAGAGACATCAGCTCAGCTCAGCTAATACATGCCAGCACTCATCCCCGGCCCAGGCGGTGCCTCCTCCGGCCCGGCCCAGCCCAGCCCACACACCCTGTCCCCAAAGCAGGACGCTCCCGCCTTCAGCCGGGACCCCGGAGCACAGCCCGGGGCTGGAGCCATCGCCGCTGCGGGCAAGAGAAACCCGCCCGCAGCTGCTTCCCGGAGCCGGCAGGGCTGTTCCCGCAGGAGCCGCTCGGCTGGGCCGGCATCGGGCTCAGGATCCTCCCGCGGCCGCCTCGCCCGGCCCGGACGCTCCGTCCTGGGCCCGCCGGGCTCGGGGCAGCGGCTCCGGCCCCGCGGCCTTGGGGCGGCACCTTCGACACCCCCAGCCCGTGGGGCAGCTCCAGGGCGGGGGGGTTTCGTGCCCGCGGCATCCGCCGCCTGCGGGGAACGAGCCGCCCAGCAGCCCCCCCCGGGACCCCCAAACCCGCCGGCACCTCTGCACCCCCGCCCCGTCCCGCACCACGCGGCCGCTCCTACCCTCGGTTCCGCTGGAAGTGACGCCCGAGCGCGGGCGGGGCAGGAGGAGCTGCCGGCGGGATCCTCCCCCGTCTGGCTGCGTGCTCATCCACCGCTCTGCAATCCGTCCAGTCCCCATCCCATCCTCCCCCGTCCGCCTCCATCCCCATCCAGTCCGCCCAACCCCCATCCCATCCTCCCCCGTCCGCATCCATCCCCATCTAGTCCGCCCAACCCCCATCCCATCCTCCCCCGTCCGCATCCATCCCCATCCACACGCCTCCATTTTCCTTCATCCGCCTTAATCCCCATCCGTCCCAAATCCCATCCACCTCCATCCCCATCTGCCCGCCACCATCCGCCTCCTTCCACCTCCATCCGTATCCATCCCCATCTCATCCACCTCCATCCGCATCCATCCGCATCCTATCCGCCCAATCCCCATCCCACCCACCTCCATCCACCTCCATCCCCATCCCATCTACCTCCATCCCCAATCCCATCTGCCTCCATCCCCATCCCACCCACCTCCATCCACCTCCATCCCCATCCCATCTACCTCCATCCCCAATCCCATCTGCCTCCATCCCCATCCCACCCACCTCCATCCATCTCCATCCCCAATCCCATCTGCCTCCATCCCCATCCCATCTGCCTCCATCCCCATCCCATCCACCTCCATCCCCATCTGCCCGCCACCATCCGCCTCCTTCCACCTCCATCCGTATCCATCCCCATCTCATCCACCTCCATCCGCATCCATCCGCATCCTATCCGCCCAATCCCCATCCCACCCACCTCCATCCACCTCCATCCCCATCCCATCTACCTCCATCCCCAATCCCATCTGCCTCCCCTCCCATCCCTCATCCCACCCACCTCCATCCACCTCCATCCCCATCCCATCTACCTCCATCCCCAATCCCATCTGCCTCCATCCCCATCCCACCCACCTCCATCCATCTCCATCCCCAATCCCATCTGCCTCCATCCCCATCCCATCTGCCTCCATCCCCATCCCACCCACCTCCATCTGCCTCCATCCCCAGCCCACCCATCCCCTGTCCACTCCCACCTGCCAGCCCCACCCGGGGCCCATCCCACGCTGGGACCCGCACACTGCACCGGATCCCACCGGAGCGTGCAAGGAGTGTGGGAACAGCCGCCCCTGTCCCACCCGCACGACAGCTTTTATTGGGATGCAGCAGTGACTCCCAAACAGCCCTTTTCCAGGGAAACCCGCTGTGCTGGGCAGGCCCCATCTCCAGCCTGTGTTGGGGTCACCCCAGCTCAGCCCACGCTGCGATGCCCAAACCGAGCCCCTTTCCTGCAGGCTTTTCCCATGGGATCAGTTAATCCACGTTCCCATTGCCCCATCCCGCTCCTTTGGCCCCCGGACACGCGGCCCCTGTCAGGCACCATCATTGCCGCTTGCCTGTAACAAGGAAATCCAGCTCAAGGCACAAGAAACGGATTCACTTTTGTTTTCCTCTCAAATTGGCTGATGAAAGGCCCCAAACCCACAGTGCTTCCTATGGATCTGGGGAACTGGGGCCCTGCGTTCCCTGTGCCAGAGCCAGCTGGGCCCTTCCTCAGGAGGCAAAGCCAGTTTTTTAGGTTCCCTGAGACTGATCCATTTGCTCAAGCTCCAGGAGTAAACACTGGGAGCCGAGCAGTGCCGTTACACACATGGAAACCCCCCAAATCCGACCCCTGGGATGTGTTGGATTTTTTGCCTTCACGGGAACAAATCAACAAGAAGTCAGAAATAAATAAAAAAATCCAAATTTTGTTCACTTTTTGATCACGAAGGTTTGCCAGGGAAGGTTTTTTCTTCCTCTGCTGCCAAAAGGAGAGTGGGCAAGGGAGACACCGATCCTTGTGGGATTCAGGGATGTTTGAGACGGTCAGCTGGGGGGATGGGTGAAGGGACGGATGGGGTCCTAGAGCCTGTGCTGGATCAGGCACAAGAAGAGGAGTTTGGAGGAAAAGGGATTTTCCCAGATGTTTCTAACGGAGAAATGCAGCAAAATCTCCTTCCCTGGAAGGCAGGACCCGGAGCCGCCACGTCCCTCAGGCCCTGTACCTGCCCAGGTGCTCGCGGGCGATGATCACCCGCTGGATCTGCGCCGTGCCCTCGTAGATCTGCAGGGAGAGCCATGGCTGGGGGAGCCGAGTGCTGGGAAGGGGGCTCAACCAGAGCTCTGCCCACCCGGGACCCTCCCAGCGCCGAGCCCGGGGGCAGGGAGAGAGAAAAGGAGGAAAAATGAGTGTGACCATGACCCACAACAGGCAATAACCGCGTACAGGTAGTGTGTGCCCAGTGCAGGAGGGATCCAGGGATCCCAGGTACACAAACACCTGTGTGTGCAGCGCAGGAGGGATCCAGGGATCCCAGGTACATCAGTACCCCCCTGAGGACCCAAATAATGCCTACAGGATCCCAGTAACACTCCTGGTGATCTCCCCCTGGGGACCCCAGTAACACCTCAGGAGTTCCCTTTTAGCCCCCTTTGGGCACCTCAGTATCCTGGGGAACCCCATTACACCCCTCGGGGGACACCAATAACCCTTTGGGCACCTTAGTAACCCCCCTGCGGGCCTCCAATACACCCCTGGAACCCCAATCCCCCTCTGTGGCCCCCAGACCCTGCAGTTGCCTCCTGAGGCCACGTCGCAGCAGCTGTGGGGGCTTGAGCCGGCGGGACATTATGGGGTGCAGCTGTGGGGCCGGGGAGGGGACCCTCAAACCGCTCCCCTCGAGGCCACCTTTGACACCCGTGAGTTGAGTGGGGGCATGGGGGGATGGGGAGGCTCCCTGGGGGGGCACCTGGACCCCTGGGTCCTTTTGGGGGCTCTGGGTCTTTGCGGGGTCAAATGGATGCCCGGGGTGGGGGGTTCATTGAAGGGGTAGCTGGGTACTTTATTGGGGGGAGTTGTGTCCCTTGGGAGGGGGGAGTGGATCTCTGGGGAGGGCACCTGGACAACTGGGTCCCTGGTGGGGAGGTGTTTATTGGGCAGGGAGGGTCTGGGTCCTACTGGGGAGGGGGCACCCGCACCCCAGTGTCCCCAGAAGCCTCTGTGGTGCCTGAGGGACCCCTCCGTACCCCCCAGCCCCTCTCCCGCACCCCCACCCCCGGGACTGTGCCGAGGAGCAGCGGAACGGGCCGGGCCCCTCGCGGGAGACCCTCGTGTTCCTCGGAGGGGACCCGGCCCGGCCCCTCAGGGTCTTCTGTGACATGGAGACGGACGGCGGCGGCTGGCTGGTGGGACTGGGGGCACCGGGAGGGACTGGGAGACTTCTACAGGGGGCTGGGGGGGGATGTAGGGATTCTGTGGGAGCAATGAGGGTCTTGGGGGGCAATGGGGGCGTTTGGGGGTGACAGAGGAGCACAGGGGCACTGGAAAGGGGCTGGGGGTCTTCCATAGGGCGCTTCACGGATGTTTATGGGAGGAAATCAGAGTCCTCGGGGACAACAGAGAGTTCTGAAGCAGGATTAGGGGGGCTTGGAGGGCAGTGGGAGGGGACTGAGAGGTTTTGGTGAGGAACTGGGGGACACAGGAAGAGAGACTGGGGGGCACTGGGAGGGGCTGGGAAGCTTCTCCAGGGGTTTCTGGGGAGTATTACAAGAGGCCATAGTGCCACTGGGGGGGTCTGGGGTGGAACTGGGGGCCCCTGGGTGGATTTTGGGGTGCCCCTGACCACCCCCCCCCAGGTGTTCCAGCGCCGCCAGGACGGGGGCACCGATTTCTGGCGGGGGTGGGAGTCGTACGCCCGCGGCTTCGGCAACATCAGCGGCGAGTTCTGGCTCGGTGAGGGGGGGCAGGGGTCTGGGGGGTCCTGGGAGGGTTTGGTGAGGCCTGGGAGGGTTTGAGGGTCCCCCGGGGTTTGGAGGGTCCGGGGGGCTTTGAGGGGACCCGGAAATTCCAGGGGACACGGAAGAAAGCAACCCACAGGGGCACCCCGGGATGTGGGGGGAAGACTTTGAGGAGACCCAGCACCTGAGGGGGCACAGGGGGAACTCGGGTGGGCTCCAGCAGCTGTGGGGTGTCCAGGGAGGACTCGGGGGATCTAAGGGTGGTCCGGGTGGTCCCCAGGAGTTGAGGGGGTGTCTTGGATGGTCTTCGGGGCACGGAGAATGAGGTGCTGACTTGGGAATGGAGGGGGGGATCTGGGGGAGGCATTCGGGGGGTCCCCAGGGGTTCGGGGGGTGCCGGACGGTTTGGGGGCGCAGGGAACGAAGCGCTGCACGCGCTGACGGCCGGGACCCCCACGGAGCTGCGCGTGGACCTGCGGACCCCTCGCGACTCCGCCTTCGCGCACTATCGCGACTTCGCCGTCGGCGGCGCCGAGGAGCGATATCGGCTCCGAGTCGGGACCTTCAGCGGCACCGCCGGTGCGGGGCGGGGGGGGCTGTGGGTTTGGGGGATCCCTGCTGGGCTTTCGGGGGGTCCCTGCTGGGGTTTTGGGGGGTCCCTGCTGGGCTTTGGTGGGTCTCTGGGATGTTTTGGTGTTCCTGGATGTTTTGGGGGTCCCTGGTGGAATTTTTGTGTCCCTGATGGGATTTGGGGTTCCTCGGGGTCCCTGATGGGTTTTGGGGGTCCCTGGTGGATTTTTGCTGGGGCTTTTAGGGGTGCCTGGTGGGTTTTGATCCCTGACAAGTTTTGGTGTTCCAAGGGGTCCCTGGGAGGGGTTCTCTGTGGGGTTTTGGGATCCCTGGGGGTGCTGACACCCCCTCCTGCAGGGGACGCCCTCTCCTACCACTCGGGCAGCCCCTTCTCGACACGGGACCGGGACCCCCGGGACCCTCGGGGCCCCCGAGAGCCCCCGGGGCACCCCCGGCCTCCCCACTGTGCTGTGGCCTATGGAGGGGCCTGGTGGTACCGGAACTGCCACTATGCCAACCTGAACGGGCGCTACGGGGCCACCCGGGACCACCAGGTACAGGGGGCTGGGGCGTACGGGGAGATTTGGGGGCATGGGGGGGGATCCCTGGGGGTCTATAGGGGTCTGTGGGCATTCTGTGGGAGTCTGTGAGGGTCTAGACGGTCAAGGCCTACAGGGGTCTGTGGGAGTCTGTAGGCATCTCTGGGGGTCTCTAGGGTCTGTGGGGTCTATGGCAACCCGTGGTGGTCTATAGGGATCTATCTATAAGGGTTTGTGGGGGTCTATAGGAGTCTACAGGGTTTATGGGGGTTTATAAGTCTCTATTGGGTACTACAGGGCCTGTGGGGATCTAGAGGTGTCTATAGGGTCTGTGGGGATTCTATAGGGTCTAGGGGGTTCTAAAGGGATCCACAGGGTCTATCTATGGAACCTGTAGGGGTCAATATGGTCTGTGGGGTTCTGTGGGGGTCTCTGGAGGTCCTGACCCCCCCTCCCCACAGGGCATCCACTGGTTCCCCTGGAAAGGCTTCAACGTCTCCATCCCCTTCACTGAGATGAAGCTCCGGCCGCAACGTGACTGAGGGGGCTGGGGCAGCCCCCTGTGTGCGGGGGGAGTTTAGGGGGGCAAGGGGGCCTCCCTGGGTGCTGGGGGGCCCCAGGTGGGACTTGGGGAGAGGGTGGGGGGGTCGATGGTGAAACTTTCATTGAGGGTTAATAAAAGCTGACGGTGACCCCCCTGTCCCACGGTGATCCCGGCATCCGGGGGGAGCAAGGGTCAGGCTGGGAGTGGGGGCAGGGGGCACCCAGGGGTTCAAGTCTGGTCTCTCTGTCCATTGAAATGCTGGACTCAACCCCCCCACTGGCCCTGGAGATGCTGAGATGTCCCAACCTGGGCAACACAAACACTTGTCATCAGCAGTGGGCAGAGGTGGGGTAGGGTGGGATGGGATGATCCATCCCCTGAAGCCAAAAATAGAGGTTGTGGAGTTGGGTAAAACAACTCCTTGGAACTGGAATGCCCTGGGCATCCTCCCAGGACTCAGAGATGGAGTCAGGTCACAGTTGTGTCACAGTCATGGTCATTGTCATCTCCTGGTCACAATCGGGTCATGGTCATCTCGTTGTTTGTGGTGCTGCTCAGGGAGAGGAGTGGCAGTCCTTCCCCTGCTCCAACATGGGCCCCTCCTGGGAGGGAGGGAGACAGTTCTTCTCCAACAGGAGTCCATCCCATAGGCAACAGTTCTCCACAAACTACTCCAACGTGGGCCCCTTTCCACACGGTGCTGTGGGACCTCCTTGTCACCTCTGACAGGGAAGGGCTTTGCCAGCTTCCAAATTACAGGGCTTTCCAGACCTTTCCAGGGTAGGAAGAGGGAAGGCTGCCTCCTTTGGATTACTGAATATCCATCACATGGGTTTGGTTTCCCCCCCTGAGCTCCCCCAGCTGCTCAGGTCTCTCTGCCTGTTTGTTCCCTGAGTGTAGGGAAGGGGCAGGTGGGAAACATGGATGGTGGCTCAAGGGGTTGATGACCAGCACCGCCCGTGTGACACGGGACACCCATCACTGAGGGGCTGGGGACCAGCACCCACCATGTAACACAGGACCTGCACCATGGGCAGAGGGAGGGGCAGCACCCTCCCCTTGGATAAAGCCCCATAATATCCCTGTGACCCCCGCCCTGCTGCACCACCTCCTCCCAGGAGCAACCTGGGGCTCGGGGGCTTTTCCCCGTCCGAGCCTGGATGATGAGCAGTGTGTCTCCCAGGATGCAGAGTGGTAGGAATGGAACAAATCACAGGCTGTGATAACAACAAAAGAATGTTCAGATCCTCTTTATAAATATGAAACCAACTGCCAAACCTGCATTTTACAGACACAAAAAGACCCAATCTAACAAGTGCCCCTGGCCTGTTTTCTTTCTCACCCCACGGATCAGTCTCTCGGGAGCTGACAGGTGCCCAGGAAGCGCCAGGGAGCTGCACACATGCACCCACACCTTTCCAGGCGGCTGGAGACCCGTCTGGAGATCCAAACGCCCTGGAAGAGGGACCTTGCCGGCAGCTGGGTCACCCCAAACCTCACCTGTCGTGCCCCACCGGAAGCTGCAGTGCTGCAGACTCTCCAAAATGCTGGTGCACAGCTCTGGGCCAGCCAAAATGGCACAGCCCTGGGCTGTCCCAAAGACCTGGGTGGGACAGAAAACATTCTGGTTTTAGGGCAAAGCTGATGGGAGGTGCCAGTTCCCTCCTGCCCACTCCCACCCAGAGCTGCACCAGCCCGGCTGCACACGTGGCACTGCAGCGCACGTGGCACTCAGGGACACCCCGAGTCAACGTTCCCCCCTGGATATGGCCACAAAGCCCCAAACAATGGAATTCAGGCCAGGGGAGAGCCCCCCCACGCACAACAGCCAGGACTGAGCCCAGAACTGCTCCTGCCCAACGTGGGAACCGAGCAAAACACAACCTGTGCCCCCCTCCCCCTCTCGCTGCGTCACAGTTTGAGACGATGGGAACTTGATCCCACAGTTTGGAAAAGCTCCGCACTAACCTCCCAAGGGACCTGGAGCTTGCCGGGCCTCAGAGTAATTCTAGAGCTAAAGCGGTGAGAGACATCAGCTCAGCTCAGCTAATACATGCCAGCACTCATCCCCGGCCCAGGCGGTGCCTCCTCCGGCCCGGCCCCGCCCAGCCCACACACCCTGTCCCCAAAGCAGGACGCTCCCGCCTTCAGCCGGGACCCCGGAGCACAGCCCGGGGCTGGAGCCATCGCCGCTGCGGGCAAGAGAAACCCGCCCGCAGCTGCTTCCCGGAGCCGGCAGGGCTGTTCCCGCAGGAGCCGCTCGGCTGGGCCGGCATCGGGCTCAGGATCCTCCCGCGGCCGCCTCGCCCGGCCCGGACGCTCCGTCCTGGGCCCGCCGGGCTCGGGGCAGCGGCTCCGGCCCCGCGGCCTTGGGGCGGCACCTTCGACACCCCCAGCCCGTGGGGCAGCTCCAGGGCGGGGGGGTTTCGTGCCCGCGGCATCCGCCGCCTGCGGGGAACGAGCCGCCCAGCAGCCCCCCCCGGGACCCCCAAACCCGCCGGCACCTCTGCACCCCCGCCCCGTCCCGCACCACGCGGCCGCTCCTACCCTCGGTTCCGCTGGAAGTGACGCCCGAGCGCGGGCGGGGCAGGAGGAGCTGCCGGCGGGATCCTCCCCCGTCTGGCTGCGTGCTCATCCACCGCTCTGCAATCCGTCCAGTCCCCATCCCATCCTCCCCCGTCCGCCTCCATCCCCATCCAGTCCGCCCAACCCCCATCCCATCCTCCCCCGTCCGCATCCATCCCCATCCAGTCCGCCCAACCCCCATCCCATCCTCCCCCGTCCGCATCCATCCCCATCCACACGCCTCCATTTTCCTTCATCCGCCTTAATCCCCATCCGTCCCAAATCCCATCCACCTCCATCCCCATCTGCCCGCCACCATCCGCCTCCTTCCACCTCCCTCCGTATCCATCCCCATCTCATCCACCTCCATCCGCATCCATCCGCATCCTATCCGCCCAATCCCCATCCCACCCACCTCCATCCACCTCCATCCCCATCCCATCTACCTCCATCCCCAATCCCATCTGCCTCCATCCCCATCCCATCTGCCTCCATCCCCATCCCACCCACCTCCATCTGCCTCCATCCCCAGCCCACCCATCCCCTGTCCACTCCCACCTGCCAGCCCCACCCGGGGCCCATCCCACGCTGGGACCCGCACACTGCACCGGATCCCACCGGAGCGTGCAAGGAGTGTGGGAACAGCCGCCCCTGTCCCACCCGCACGACAGCTTTTATTGGGATGCAGCAGTGACTCCCAAACAGCCCTTTTCCAGGGAAACCCGCTGTGCTGGCCAGGCCCCATCTCCAGCCTGTGTTGGGGTCATCCCAGCTCAGCCCACGCTGAGATGCCCAAACCGAGCCCCTTTCCTGCAGGCTTTTCCCATGGGATCAGTTAATCCACGTTCCCATTGCCCCATCCCGCTCCTTTGGCCCCCGGACACGCGGCCCCTGTCAGGCACCATCATTGCCGCTTGCCTGTAACAAGGAAATCCAGCTCAAGGCACAAGAAACGGATTCACTTTTGTTTTCCTCTCAAATTGGCTGATGAAAGGCCCCAAACCCACAGTGCTTCCTATGGATCTGGGGAACTGGGGCCCTGCGTTCCCTGTGCCAGAGCCAGCTGGGCCCTTCCTCAGGAGGCAAAGCCAGTTTTTTAGGTTCCCTGAGACTGATCCATTTGCTCAAGCTCCAGGAGTAAACACTGGGAGCCGATCAGTGCCGTTACACACATGGAAACCCCCCAAATCCGACCCCTGGGATGTGTTGGATTTTTTGCCTTCACGGGAACAAATCAACAAGAAGTCAGAAATAAATAAAAAAATCCAAATTTTGTTCACTTTTTGATCACGAAGGTTTGCCAGGGAAGGTTTTTTCTTCCTCTGCTGCCAAAAGGAGAGTGGGCAAGGGAGACACCGATCCTTGTGGGATTCAGGGATGTTTGAGACGGTCAGCTGGGGGGATGGGTGAAGGGACGGATGGGGTCCTAGAGCCTGTGCTGGATCAGGCACAAGAAGAGGAGTTTGGAGGAAAAGGGATTTTCCCAGATGTTTCTAACGGAGAAATGCAGCAAAATCTCCTTCCCTGGAAGGCAGGACTCGGAGCCGCCACGTCCCTCAGGCCCTGTACCTGCCCAGGTGCTCGCGGGCGATGATCACCCGCTGGATCTGCGCCGTGCCCTCGTAGATCTGCAGGGAGAGCCATGGCTGGGGGAGCCGAGTGCTGGGAAGGGGGCTCAACCAGAGCTCTGCCCACCCGGGACCCTCCCAGCGCCGAGCCCGGGGGCAGGGAGAGAGAAAAGGAGGAAAAATGAGTGTGACCATGACCCACAACAGGCAATAACCGCGTACAGGTAGTGTGTGCCCAGTGCAGGAGGGATCCAGGGATCCCAGGTACACAAACACCTGTGTGTGCAGCGCAGGAGGGATCCAGGGATCCCCCAGGCACAGCCTGTGGCCGCTCCAGGGCAGCAGAATTTGGGGGTTTCAGTGTTTCAGCTCCCAGTTCTACTAGAAGTAGGATTGGCAAATTGCTCCCACTCCTGCAAATCCCCTTTCTCTGCAGTCTCAAAATCAAGATAATCTTCCCCAAACCACACGAACCTTTTCCAGGTGAATCTGCCTGAATTGTACGGCCCAGTGCCTTTCCTGAGTTCTTGCACGGATGGAGGGAGCAGGGAACACACCCCAAAATTCATACTAAATCAGAGTAATTGGAACAATTTCAAGGTCCCAGCTTCCCTGGCTCTGCATTGAGGATTGATCTGTGTGATGGAGAATTGGATAACTGGGATCCTGGGGAACAAAAATCCCAGAAGAGGAAAAGAGCCTGATCTTGACAAAGGCCTGCGTCTCATTCAGTTCCTCCCTGGCAGGACTGAAATCAGGACTGATAATTTTTAGATTGCAAACAGCTGCTTTCTGTCCTTGGGGAGGGAAAAATTCCTAGCTGGTGAGAACAGTTGGAATTTTAAAGTCAGCTGTAAAAGGAATGTCAACTACCCAGAATCAACAGTAACAACAGCAGCTGTGACCCCTGTTCCCTGAGACCTGTTTGGATCTCTTCCATCCAGTCATGGGTAATGTCAGAAAGAGGGGAAAGGTGAAGATCCCTGGGTTTGCTAAATGGAATTTAATCTTTCCTGCTGAATAACGAACTGGAGTCAAGAGAGAAATTCTGGCCTGGAATAATTTCTTGGCAATAATACTGCAGAAAAACCGCTGGGGATTAAGGGTGTCCGTGGGCCAAAAATGAGGAAATATGACCGTGTTTGTTCTTTTGGAAAAAAACCCAATAAATAAATACCTAAAGAAGTGAATCACCACAGGCTGAGCCCCACAGCTGTTCCTGCAGCCCACACAGGGTAATTAATGCTGATTAATTAATCTGTGTTCCTTAGTGCTTGTGAGAGCTCAGCTGAAGCACCTGCCCGGTGTGTGAGTATTTGAGGATCTCAAATTTAAGGCCTTTCTGCCAATGGAAGGATTGTTGCTCTCAGCCTCCAAATCTTTTCATCCCGTGTCCATCCTGATTGCAATTACTCAGCTGTTAATTATTCTCTATAGAACACCTGTGTCGCTGTGGAGGCCCCACGCTCTGTCCCACTCACCTGGTAGATTTTGGCATCCCTCATGAGCTTCTCCACGGGATATTCTGTGTTGAACCCATTCCCCCCAAAGATCTGCACGGCATCGGTGGCCACCTGGTTGGCGACGTCCCCGGCAAAGGCCTTGGCGATGGAGGCGTAGAAGGTGTTGCGGCGGCCGGCGTCCACCTCCCAGGCCGCGCGCTGGTACGCCAGCCGGGCCAGCTCCACCTTCATGGCCATCTCTGCCAGCAGGAACGCCACGGCCTGGTGCTGGGAGCGGGGAGACCCACCGGGTGAGCTTCAAAGGGCAGGGACTCTTCTTCAGGGACTCAAGGAGTCATGGAATCGTTGAGGCTGGACGAGAGTGTCAAGATCACCGAGCCCAAACCTCGTCCTCACCACTAAACTGTGTCCCCAAGTGCTGCATCCACATGGTGAAACCCTCCAGGGACGGGGAGTCCCCCATAGCCCTGTGCCAGGGCTGGAGAAATCTTTCTGGGAATAAATTTTTTCCCCATAATCTGATTTTATATCTTCATTTCCTAATTTGCAAATTCAATACGCTTGGGAAGTTGTGCTTGAGGAGTTCTACAGAACTGGGATCCATCCCTCAACTCCATGTTGAATTAGACTTTGCCATTTTTGATGCCCAATCCCTCGGACCCACCTCTACGATGGTTTCCCGAAGGTTTTCCTCTCCAGCGTGTACCTTGTGGCCTCGTCGAGCGCTCGTTTCGCCAGCCCCACGGCCCCCGCTGCCACCTGGGGCAGGCACAGTGCAGGATGAGCGGCAGAAATCCCCAGCTTAGGTTAGAAACAGCCCATTTCTGGCACTCACGGGGGGCCTGGTCTTGTCAAAGGCGCCCATGGCGATCTTGAAGCCAGCGCCCTCCGCGATCAGCATGTTCTCCTTGGGGACTTGGACGTCCTCGAAGACGATCCCGCGCATGTCCGAGCAGCGCTGGCCCGTGTTCAGCTCCTGGAAAAGGGAATTTACAGAGGTGCCACTAAATCAGATTCTTCTGAGATTTAGTTTACTCAAAGAAGCTTTCTTTTCCCCCCAAACCACTTCAATTTTAGCTAAAACCAATCATAGAGACAAGAAATACCAACTTTGCCTTCCCAGCCCAGCAAGGCCCTGACCTGTCCCACTGTGTGGGATATCAATCCTGGGGCTAGAATCTCTTCTTTGGCTTTTTCTGGTTCAGTTTATCCTTTGGAGGATTCAGTTACATGTGTAATTCAATTCTACACTCTGACATGGGAGAGGAAACAGCCAAGAAGGCAAGTGAAGGCAGCTGTGAGACCCAGCTGTGCTGCCAACAGACAAATTCCTAAATAAATGAGGTTTTCAAGTTCCAAATGTTCAATCTCTAGTTTTGCTGCTACTAAAAATGGCAGTTTCTTTGTTTTGTTTTTGTTTCCCCCCCCAAAGAGAACTCCACAGCGCCTTCCTAGGGCAGGAGCAGGCGAAATTCCAGCGAACCGTGAAGTTCTGGGGGAAGTTCTCCACCTGGCTGCTGACACCTTCACCCCCCTGAACATTAATCAGCTCTTGCCAATTCACCTTCCTGCCGATCTGGATGCCGGGGCTGTTGGCCTCCACGATAAACCCTGTGAAGGCTTTGCTGGCTGGGGCTCGGGGGTCGGGGTCAGTGCAGGTGAGCAGGAAATACCTGTGGGGGAACAGAGACGGGGGCTCGGCTCATCCTCAGCAAGCAGACACTGCTGGGCAGAAGTGTCCCCAGTTTTTATCTGTGTACCATACAGGAAACCTTTTTAATGAGCCCTTCCAAAAAAACGCCAACGAGGAGGGAGCAGTGTGAGAAATGTCAGTGTTCTCAGGGCCTCTCTTCCTGCAAAAATCAAGACTTAATGAAATTCCCTCAGATCTACCTGCAAAGCTTCTCTGCCTTCTCCATGAGTTGTGTCTCAATATCACACTCAGCCTCACAAGTAGCCCCAAATAAACCAATTCCCAGAACATCTGTAAGGATTATTGCTCAGGGAATACAGTACTGTGTGCAAAGCCTTATCCTCTCAATTGCCAATATCTCAATTTTACTCAGTATCACTTGCAAATGCATTTTTTTCTGTTAGTAATTGTTGAAATCCCATTGCTGGGGGTCAGGAATGTGCTGGGAGAGTCTCTGTGATGGTTTTGCTTCAAGCAAGGAGTTAAACAGAGAGAAACCCCAATTTTTGTAGATACTTTTTGTATAAAGTTTTTCCTCTTGAACTGTAAAGCCTTGGTGTGTTGGGGTGGGGAGGGATGGCATGCTGAGCCCTGGGGAAGGGTCTGTGCTGCCCTGCTGTGCTGGGCAGGCTCTGGGACTCCTTGGAAATGCCTTCCCTTAAGGAAATTCAATGTAACTCCCCAGTTCCAGAGTTTTCCTGTTTTCCCTGGAGAGGTTCGTGGCTGAGTCAGAAGCAGCTGATCCCTGTCCCAGAGCCAGGGCAGGGCTGGGTAACCTGAGCTCTCTGTGAGTGAACGCTGAGTAACTCCCTGTCCCAAGGGGAAAGCAGAGCGGATTTGGTTTGGTTTCAGCCCAAATCAAGCTGCATTCCTGACTGGGGCTTTGACATCATCGAGCCATGACATCACCGAGCTGTGACGTCATCACTCCATTCCCTGTTTGGGCACCCACAGGGGCTGCTGGTGCCTCGTCCCAATGAGCTGGTGACAGAGCGGAGCACTCAGGTTGGTGACAGGCCCTTCCAGGAACACCAGCAGAGCCCAGTGGGACTGCGAAGCCACACCGGTTCCAGCCAACGCACCAGTTGGCCTTCCCGCCGTTGGTGATCCACATCTTCTGCCCGTTGATGACATACTCGTCTCCCTTCCGCTCCACCTGGGTCTTGATCCTGGCCACGTCCGAGCCCGCGCCGGGCTCCGTCACACAGTAGGCCTGGAGGAAACAAATGCCAGCATCCCGAGGAATCAACGGCCTGAGTTTGGGCAGCCATGAAATTACTGTGGAATTGTGGGCACCAATGGATCCCCGGTCACGCTCACACACGTCAGGGACTCCTCTGTCATCAGCTAATTTATTAACTAATTATTGTCACTGCCTGGTCACACTCACACACATGAGGGGCTCCTCTGTCATCCTTCCCAAGTATTTCTTCTGCTGCTGCTCATTCCCAGCGATGATCACTGGCATTTGCTGCAAGGCAACGTTCAGAGCATTAATCCATCACTTCAAGGGCCCCAAACCTGGTTTGGAGGACCGAGCCCGGTTTGGAGGGCCTAGATCCCAGTTCTGAGGGCTGAAACCCCAGTTTAAAGGACACAAAGATGAGTTTGAGGGTCCCAGAGTGCAGTTTGGGGCTGAGCAGGACTCACCCCCAGGGAATTGGCCTCGATGGCTGTCTGCACCCCGGTGCATCCGTAGGCCAGCTCCTCCGTGATCAAACATGCCTCGAAGGAGCCCAGCCCCAACCCCCCTGTAGGGGACAGGTCAGAGCTCAGTGGAGTCTCAAGCGGAAAATATTAGTGATTTACAAGCTTTTATTATCCAAACATCCCCCGTGTGCGCTGCATTCCGTTGGACATCCCCCCACGGGCTTGGGAAAGAATGTGCTGTCAGATTTATATTTTTGTTATTTTATTTCTTTATTTTCATTTCAGTCAGATGATTTAAAAATCCCATTTTACGGTTCTGGGGGAGTTTTGCGCTCAAGGTGGAACAAGTGGCACAAAATGGCCAGGAGGTGCCACTAGGATCTGTCACTGCTTTACATCCAAGCATTCCCCCAGAAGCTCTTGGGAAGCAGAGGCAGGGCCATGAGGGCTCTGACACCTCACAAAACTACCTATTAGAACCCCCAACTCCCTTTTTTCAGAGGCAGCAGACACCATTTTACCTGGGAAGTCTGGATCACTTTTCCCCTTTCCTGTGTCCATCTCTTTTCCCATTTTGAATTTCATTTTAACACCCTGTTCCATGACCTTCTCCCACAGATCTTGGGAGGCACCAGTCTCTATTTTTCCACACCCACTAAGTCAGTCTCACCAGTGACCTCCTTTTCCAGGTTATTTGTGGGTATCCCAGCCAGACTGTGCTGATGATTTTCTCACCATGAAACGTGATGATTTTTCAAATCCATTCCTGAATTTCGAGTGTTTAACACCCACCTGGCCCATCTGTGTGTGCCCACCCGCCCATGGATCCTTTTGGGATTACTCCAGGGTGCAACTGGTAATTTTACACATAAGCCACAATTTCACACATAAATCCCCTCCAAGGCCTTTTCTTTGGTTTATTTTAGGGATTAAAATGGATCATCACTCACCACAGCTCTCTGGGATGTGGGAATTCATCAGTCCAAGCTCCCAGGCCCGTTTGATGAGTGGCACAGGATACTGGAACAGGAAAAATCCCGATTGATTATCACAGGTAACATTTCAAAATTCACATTAAGAGAAAAGTCTGTTTTTCCCCTGCTGTGTGGTGGATTTACCTCGCCGGTCTTGTCATACTGAGCAGCAACAGGAATAATCTCCTCCAGAGCAAATTTCCGGGCAGTGGCTTGAAATTCCTTCTGTTCATCTGTCAGTTCTAGTGGAAAATAAGAGGTAAAAAAATCACAAAGATGTTCAATTTTCTCCTTCCCTTTGAAACTCCCCTGAGCTCTGAGCAATGCCCACAACACCATTACTTACCAAATTATTCAAAAACTACTGAAAATAGAGCAGGAAGTGCCAGGTAACAAAATGTTTTAGTAAAAACACCTGTCAAACATCTGCTGCTGCCCCACAGAATTTGCTGTAATAGCTCAAGTGAGGAGGAATCAGTGTGTCACATCCCTGGACCCACCGCGTTCCCCTGATGCTACACAGGGTTCTTTTAACAGTTTAAAAGCCAATGCAGGATCATCGTTCAATGCTGAGGTAACTTTGGCAATGAAAAGAGCTCAAGACAGGTAAAAGAAGGTCTCAGAAATATCACACACGTCCCCCCAGCAGTCCTGAGCTGGAAAGGAAAAGGGATTTCGGATTTCAAATAGTTTTTATAAAAAGAATAGAAATCTATTCCAAATAAACACCTACCTTGAAATTCCTCCTGAACTCCAATGCTGTTGTTTGGCTTTTTTGGGGTTGGTTGGGGTTTTTTTGGGGGAGGGTCTCTGGTTTTTTGTCTCGTTTGCTGCCATTTGTCCCTCCCTGTTCCCTCCCTTCCCAGCCCTGCCACACTCACCGAAGCTGAACCCGGCCCCAGGTTTGCTCAGGTGCACATTTGGGGCAGGTTTGCTGGAGCTCGACCTCCAGCTGTGCCAGACCACGGTCCGAAACAGCTGCTGCAGGAAAAGGAGTGTGAGAATGAGGGAATGTCCCGGGTTGAAGTGAGGGGCACATCCCAAAGGTGCTGGTGAGGGACACGGGCTGTGACAGGTGTCACACAGGCAAAAAAGGTATTTTCAGAGAATACTGAAAATACCTGTAAAACCAAAAGGTGAAGAACTGTGGGAAGAACTGGGATAGAGCCTGGAAGGCAGAGCTGTGGAGTCAGTGATGCACAGCTCAGGGAATTGGGGGGGCGGCTTCCGGAAGGTAAAGTGTTATCCGTGGGGTTTTCACAAGCCACAGATGTTGTAAAATGATATTTTCCCTTCTCATCCAGGTTTTCCCTTCTTGCCTGAGCTTTCTTGCCAAACTGCTGCCACAGGGTAGGAAAATAAAACAAATAATACCAGGAACCTCCAGACAAACCTCAACCCTCCCAAACATTTTACACCTTGTTTGAGCTAGAACTGACAGAAAGATGAGGTAGAAAAAACCAGGGAATTGCAATTGTGGGAGCTTTGTTTGGTTGGTTTTTGTTTTCCTTTGGGATTTGCTGGGTTTTTTTTCCTTAAGGATGATCCAGTCCTATGCAGCTTGTCCACCAAAAAGTTTAGACGAAACTAGGAAAAGCCCTGAATTCCTAACAAGGCTGAAGGTGACACCCTGTGGAAAGGAGCTGTCAAGTTTGTGTTAGAGATGTTCGGTCTCGTGGTTCTTCTGTCCCAGGGCTGTGCAAGGTCAAGGACATCGCTGAGGTGACTCTGGAAACACCAACACCCTCAGACAGGTGGAGGTGAGGGTTGGGCAGGGGGTCACAGCAGGAGGCACACAGAGGAGGGACAAAGGACCAAAGGTCACACACAGAGGATGAGATGCTGGAGCAGTTTATGTGCCCCATCCCTGCAAGTGTTCCCAGGCAGGTCGGACAGGGCTTGGAGTAACCTGGTCTAGCAGAAGGTGTCCCTGCCTGTGGCAGGAACTGGTGGAACTGAGTGGTCTCTAAGGTCCCTTCCCACCCAAACCAGTCTGTGATTCCGTGTATGGATTTGGGCGAGCACCTGCCCACTCGGTCACCTCTCTGTGCCCTGAGCCTAACCCCAGCTCCTCGTGCCTTCCACCCTCTCTGGCCCCGCTGCCGGGGGCTGAACCCCAAATCCCGGTGCCTGGAGCATCCCTTGTGAGATCCGCAGCCCCCGCCGCTCCCGGACGGACCCCACCCCCCCTCCCCCCGTCACCGTGACGCTTGGGGCAGGTGGCCATGGGGACACTGGAGCGGCACCGGAGGGACAGCGCAGGGACACGGCCGGGCCGGCGCCCTTCACCTTTCCCCCAATTCAGGAATCACGGGGAGAATTGGAAGCGCCGGCGCAGTTCCCGGGGAGGGGCCCCGGTGGATCCCAACGTAAGGAATGTTCCCAGTTACCAACGGCACGGGCAGCCCTCGGGTAGCAGAGGGCACCGACCCCTGGGAGGGGCAGCGGGCACTGATCCCGGGGGCAGTGGGGGCAGCAGCTCTGAGGCCGCCCCCGGGACGAGACCCCCGGGGGCGGGGCTGGCAGCGGCGCCCCTGCCCCAGCACGATCCCGGCCCTCTCCGTCCCCTCCGAGCCCCCCGAGCCCCCTCACCCGGCTGACGCTGAGCGCGGACATCGCGGCGGCGGCTACGGCAGTGTCCGGCTTGGGGGGGGCGGAGCAGAGTGGGACGGTCCCGGCCCCCTCCCGCCCACGGAATAGGACGGTGCCCCCCCCCATCCCCGAACAGCCCCGTGCTTCCCCCGAACAGCCCCGTGTCCCACCGAACCAGTCCCGTGCCCCCCCCCCGAACATTCTTTCCCCCGAATATCCCCTTGCCCTCTCGAACATCCTCGCCCCCCGAACGCCCCTGTTCCCCCCCCGAACGGCCCCGTGCTCCCCCCGAACAGAGCGGCCCGGGTTCCCCTCCGCGCCCCTCCCCCGCCGCTGCCCCGTTTCATCGGGATGACACTTTAGGGAAAGAGCTGCTTTGATTTCCCTGGGAAAAGCCTTTTTCGGCGGGAAATTTACCCCACGCCCTCGGAGCCGCGCTGGGCTCGGGGCTCCCCGGGAGCTGGGTTGGGTGGATGCGGCCGGGAGAGCCCCGGGCCCCTGCCCAGGGCGCAGGTGGGCTTGGGTAGACGCGGATCGGGTGAAGGCACCTCGTTAAAAGCAGCCGATCGTGATCTCGCACGGGCTTTGTTCAGACCGTGGCTGGTTTTTCACTCCGGTACGGGTGGAATGGGGACGGGAGCTGGGGAAGGGGCTGGAACGTGAGTCCTGTGAGAAGCGGCTGAGGGAGCTGGAGGGGCTCAGCCTGGAGAAAAGGAGGCTCAGGGGGGACCTTCTGGCTCTGCAACTCCCTCTGACAGGAGGGGGGAGCCGGGGGGGGGGTCGGGCTCTGCTCCCAGGGAACAAGGGACAGGACAAGGGGAAACGACCTCAAGTTGTGCTAGGGGAGGTTCAAGTTGGACATCAAGAGGAATTTCTTCATGGAAAGGGTGTCAGGCATTGGGAGGGGCTGTCCAGGGAGGTGGTGGAGTCCCCATCCCTGGAGGTGTCCAAGGAACGACTGGACGTGGCACTCAGTGCTCTTGCCTAGTTGACAAGGGGGGGATTGGTCACAGGTTGGACTCAATGACCTTGGAGATCTTTTCCAACCTTTTCCAACCTTAGTAATTTGATGATTCTGTGACTTTTCTCCCTGCAGCTGAGTTAAAGTTAATTTGTAACTTTATGTTATTCCAATGTTTAATGAAGATTTTCACGTTCCAGTTTTAAATCCAGTTTCAAGGCCACGGGACGTGTGACTTCAGGGCTGGGAAACACCCCCTCTCCAGCTTGTGTCCTGTGCACCACAGGTTCTGCTCCACAGGTCACATTCCTGACTGAAGCTGGGAGTTTAACTGCTGAGTAGCCCAATTTCTGTCCATGGATTATTCATCCCTTATTTACACAGTTCCTGCACACCTAATTCCTCAGTGCTCCTCAGGTGATTTATTATCACCACAGCTCCAGGATGCAGAGACATTTCTCCATCCCTTTTAAGAGAAAGGTTCTAACAGGTGGGTTTTCCAATGAGCAGAGTGGATTTTACTGGAGTTCACTAACTGGGATCTTCCCCCCCCATACACACAATCCCAGAGGCAGGAAGGGAGGGTTGGTATCCCTATGGAAAGGTAATGGCACAGGTAACATCTGTCACAGGTGCAGCTGCTTCAGGAGCCTGAGCAACTGCAGGGTGTTCCTGCTGCAGGGAGGGATTTTGGGACAGCATGGACAGAACTGAGACATTATTTCCAGGGACTTCCAAGATCAGAATCAATAACCCTTTGGTAAGGAACAAGCTCCTGAGATCTGTGACCCAGGAATGAGCTGATATGGGGAGGGTTCAAGAGGGTCAAGATGCCGAAGGGGGTAATGTGGCTGGAAACAGGAATGCCAGGGTGAAGCTTCCCAAGATGGTGAGATAAGGAGAAGCCTGGCCTGCAGCCTTCCTGGAAGGTGGTGACTCAGGGGGATCACCAGGAAGGGCTGGGGCTGGACCGCAGCGGGGGGCACTGGTCCCAGAGTGGATCACACTCAGGGGATGGGTGCTGGTCCTAGGATAAGGGATCACACAGCGTGGGTGCTGGTCCTGGGATAAGGGACCAGACTCACGGGATGGGTGCTGATCCCAGGATAAAGGATCACACTCACAGGGTGGGTCCTGGGATGGGATGGGGTCCTGTGCAGGGGTGACAGTGCCTTGCTGGTGGCAGTAATTTATGGCCAGATTTCCTGCTCATCCCTAACCCATCCCCTGGGGTCCGAGCCCCTTAAACTGGGCTCTGGGCCTCTGAAACTGGGGTTTAGGATCCTTAAACTGGGATCTTGGCTCTCCAGGCTGGGGTCTGTGCACCTCAAACTGGAGTCTGTGCACCTCAAACTGAGATCTGGGTCCCTCAAACTGGGCTCTGGACCCCTCAAACTGTTGTTCTGAACTCAGACTTGTTCCCCAAGTGCCAATTTCCACAAAAGGCTGGATCCCACTCCCTGATTAGCAGAATTTCCACTATTTTTGAGTAGGGGACTCAAATGGGTTGGCGGTCGTGACACCCTTCCCTCCCCCCCTCACCCCCCTCTCCATTTTTGATTGGTATAAAGTGGATGTTTTCACACTCACTGGTGGGGTTTGGGGAGCAATGCCCCCAAAAAATGTTGGGGAGACGTGGGGGGGAGGTGTGGGAGGGGTTTATTTGGGGGTACAGAGAGAAAAGGGGGGTGAGGAGACTCCAGGATTGAGATCTGGGGTCACCCCTGGAGGGGGGAAGAGTTTGGGGGGACCCTGTGGACGCCAGGATGGGCACTGGGGTCCTCTCTGGGTAAGGGAGACCCCAAGGTGAAGATGTGGGGTCCAAGCATGTGTTTAGGGAGGCCCCAGGATGGATTTTGGGATCCCCTGGATATTGGGGCGGGGGTCCTCAGCCGTTGGCGCCCCCTGGTGGCTGGGAGGACCCACTGCCGGATTTCGGTGTCCCCCTCCCAGGGAGGGATTTAGGGGGTCCCAGGGTGGCTTTCCGGGGCCCAGGGATGGATTTTAGGGTTCCAGCACCCGCAACGCGAAGTCCAGGGCGGGGGCGCTGTGGGTCAGACACCCCATGGACACCACGTCGATGTGGGGCCCCAAAAACTGGGGGAGGGTCCCCAAAACGACCCCCCCGCTGGCCTCCACCGTCACCCTGGGGTGCGCAGCCTTGACCTGCGCCGCCGCCGAGTGCAGCTCCTGGGGGACACGGGGGGCACCACGTCAGCGAGGAGCCCCTCACCCCCAAAACTGGAGGTGTGCAAGGCAGAAATCTACAAGTTACCCACCCGCTGACCCCCAAAACTGGCGTTCTCCAACCCACTGACCCTAAAAATGGGGTTCACCCCCCCTTATCTATGGGGCTTCCCCACATTTTATACAGGGGGTTCCCCTATTTTCGGGGTCCAGTCCCAGACCTGGGGCTGCCCCCCCGGATTTTGGGGGCTCACCTGGGGGGAGAGGTTGTCCAGGAGGATGATGTCGGCCCCCGCCCCTGCGGCCTCCAGCGCCTCGGCCGCGTTGGAGCACTCGACCCCCACCCGGCGGGTGAATCCCCCGGCCCGGCGCACCCCCAAAACCATCTGGGGAGTGAGAGGTGGATGAGGTGGAGGAATCCCAGAGGGACCCCACCAAGCCCCGATATGGGCTGGGGGTGAGGTAAAAGAGGGGGTGCCCCACCCAGAGCCCCTCAAATGGGGTCGTCCCCCCCAACTCGTTGACCCACAACTGGGGTCTCCCCCCCCCCCGCACTGATCCCCCCAAATTGGGGTCCTCACTTCTCAAATCCCCCAATTCGAGGATGTCTCCCATTTCCCCCCAAAATTAGGGTTCCCCCACCTATTGTCCTCTGAATTTGGGATCTCCCAACCCAGGACCCCCCAATTCAGGTGTGACTCCCCCCCCATTTCCCTCCCAAACTGGGAGGGGTGAGGTTCCCCCACCCATCCCTCCCCAGTTCAGGGGTCCCCCCACATCGCCCCTCACACAGAACCCTCTAATCCGGGGGTCCCTCCCACTCATCTCCCCCCCAGTTCAGTGCCCCTCTCAAATATTGGGGTCTCCTCCCCCCCAATATCAGTGTTCGCCCACCATCCCCGAAGTTTGGGGTCACCCAAGCTATAACCCCCCAAAATCGGGCCCCCACCTCCAACCCCTCCAGTTCAGGAGTCCCCCCTACCCAACACCACCAAAACTGGGGTCATCTCTCCTCCCACCCAGAACCCATCAATTCAGGGCCCCCCCCCATTTCCTTCCCAAATTGGGCTCCTCCCCCCAAATACTGGGGTTCCCTCACCCATTTCCCCCTAATCCAGGGGTCCTTCTGTCTGCCCTCCACCCATTGTCTCCCAATCAGTGTGTCCCTACCCAAATTCGGGGTCCCTCCACCCAGAATGCCCGATTTAGGGGTCACCCCCCCAAATCGATGTTTCCCCTCCTTCTCCCCCCTGAAACTGGGGTCCCCCACCTACCTTTTACCCCAAATCAAGCCCCAAATACGGGTGCCCTCCCCACAAAATTTCGGGGTGCCCACCTGCTCCAGCCCCCCAAACCGGGGTCCCCCCTCCTCCCCTCCCGAAAATATCGACACTCCACCAAATTTCATGGTCTCTCTACCCAAAACCCCCCAATTTATGGATCTCTTCCCCCAAATTGGAGTTGCCCCCTCGTCTTTTCCTAGACTTTGGCCCCCCTCCCCGAACCCCCCCAATTCAAGGGTCCTCTGACCCATTACTCCCCAAAAATTTGGGGTGCCCACCTTCTCGAGCCCCCCCGCCGCTGCCGCCAGCGCTCGGTGATTGTCCTTGAGCAGGAGGAGCCCCCCCCCCAATCCTCCCCGGTGGGGGTCGGCGCCCCCCACCCCCAGCGCGTATTTCTCCGCCAGTCGGAAGCCGGGGGTGGTTTTTCGGGTGCCCGCCACGACCCCCCCCCACCCCTGTCCCCGGGCCACCCCCACGGCCCTCGCGGCCATCGAGGCGACCCCGCTGCAGCGCCCCAAAATATTAAGGGCGACCCTCTCCCCCGTCAGGACCCCCCCGGCCGGACCCTCCACCTCGGCCACCAGCGCCCGCCCGGGGGGCAGCGACCCCCCCTCGGGGACCCTCCAGGTGACGTGGCACCCCGACACCCCGAACACGGCCTCGGCGAAGGGGGCCCCCGCCAGGACGCCCCCCGGGCCGCCCCCGCCCTTGCTGAGGAGGTGGGCGCGGGTCGGGGCGTCCCCCGCGACCCCCACGGTGGCGTCGGGCCAGGGCAGGTCCTCGTCCAGCCACGCGCGGGCGAGGGACACGAGGCGGTGGGGGGGCGGCACGGGGGCCCAGAGAGGGGCGGGGGGCTCGCAGGTCATGGTGGGGGGTCCTGGGGAGAGGGAGAAGGGCGTTATTGGGGTGCTCGCGGGGGATTTGGAGGGAGTTATTTGGGTCCAGGGAGGAATTTTGGGATCTTCGGGGCGGGGAGAGGTGGCTCGGGAGTCGCGGGGGGGGGGGGGGTGGTGGTTTGGAGGGTTATTGGAGTCGTTGAAAGGGGATTTGGGGGGGGATATTGGGGGTTTGGGAGGGGGATTTGGGGGGCTTATTGGGTGCTAGGGAGTTCCTGGAGGATTTTGGGGGTCCTTGGACAGATTTTGGGGGGATCTGGAGGGGGGATTTTGGAGGTAATTGGGGTCCTGAGGGGTTCTTGGGGGGATCTTAGGGAGTTATTGGGTCCTTGGAGTGATTTTGGCATCCTGGGGGAGTCGAGAAGGTTCTGGGGAGGATCTGAGGGGGCATCTGGGAGAGAGGTTGGGGGTTCTGGAAGGGGTCTTGCAGGGGATTTTGGGGTCCTGCAGGGACTTTGGGGGGTTATTTGGGTCCAGCAGGGGGAAGTTGTGGTCTTCGGGGGGGGTGGGGAGGAGGAGTCTGGGGGCTCTTGGAGGTGGTTTGAGGGCTTATTGGGGTTCTGACAGGGATTTTTGGGGGGCACTGGGGGGTTTATTGTGGTCCTGGGGAGAGATATTGGGGTTTAGGGGGAGTCCTGAGGGGTCTGCGGGGGGATTTCGGTTGGTTATTTGGGTCTTCAGGGGTCCGAGAGGGATTTTGGGGGGGGGGTTGTGGTCCTTGGAGTGGTAGAGGGAAGGATGTGGGGGGCTTGGGGGGTTACTGGTGGGATTTTGGGGAGTTTTTTGTGTCCGAGGGGGGGGAATTTTGGGATCCTGAGGGAAGTTGGGAGGGGGATATTGGGGTCCTGGAGGGGATTTTGGGGGGTTATTTGGGTCCTGGGGGGCATTTGGGGCCCTGAGGGTAGGGCAAATGTGGGTCTTGCCCCACAGAAACCCCCAAATGTGGGTCCCACTTCACCCGGACCCCCTTTAAATGTGAGTTTCCCCCCCAAAAATGACCGTCCCACCCCCAAATCCACCCCCTCCACATGTGGGTCCAAACCCCCCCAGAAACACCCCCAAATCTCGCACCCCCCGACCCCCCCCAGATGTGGGTCTCCCACCTGCCCCTCCTCCCCAGCTCAGGGGGGTCCAAAGTCTGGCCCTGATTGGCCATCACCCCCCCTCCCCCCCCCCCCCCCCCCCCCCCCCGCGCCCAAGTGGGGGATGGGCACCTCACTGACCTGTCACGACTTAGGGGGCAACTGAGCGGAACTGGGGGGGGTCAGGGGAGTTCTTACCTGTGGGGGCGTGCCCAGCCCCGCCCAAAGACCCTCCCCCTTTGCTGTGATTGGCTGTCCCGGGGTCCCCACCCCCCACCCAAAGGTTTGGGGTGGGGGAGGGAAAATTCTCTTTATTGGCAATAAATAAGCGATGCCGGGGGTGGGGGGAATGACTGGGGGGAATTTGGGGGGCACCCCATGATCAGGAGAGGTGCTTGGAGGACTTGGGGGCTCAGGGTTCTTGAAGGGCACTTGGGTGGTGCCCCAGGGACGGGGGTGCTTGAGGGGCCTCATCTCCAGCCTGAGGAACCAGGAGCTCAAGGACTCCCTGAGGCAGCTGATTCACTTGGTCACGTTCCAGCAGGGCTGAGCCACCCATCTCTCTTCCCAAGTGATTACCAGCTACTGTCCAGCAGCTTCTGTGCTTTGGGTGTTTGTCCTGTGAGTATTGGGTTTCTACAGCCACACCAAGCCGTCCCTCTGACCCCAAGGCCTTCTGTCAATGTGTTGTTCTTTCTGGCAGAGCTGCCCTCCCGTGGAGCCTCTAATGAACGGGGGATGTGCATGGAGTGCAGTGCCCAAAGACTGGGATTGTCAGGAATAATCCACATGCTGTCAATATGTGTGGCCTGGGGTGCCTCTGGCAAGGGAACAGCCCGAGGCACTGCAGGACGCTACAGACTATTAATGAAGCACTTGTTGGATGATCTTGCTCCCCAAGGTGCATGTTCCTGTGATGCCAAGTGGGGCCAGGGAGGGAAGGGCAAACAGACACGGGCTGTTTGCAGGGGGAGATACAGGGATGGTCAATGGCAGCAAGTTGTGAGCAGAGAAAAAGGAAAAAGACAAGATGAAGCAAAGGAAATGCTCAGGGCTGTTTGGGGGGAGCTGCCAGGCAGCCCTGGATCTGAGCAGCAATGCCTGCAGTGCGACAAGAAACTCACAGGTCACCTGAGCAAACTTTCTCGTTGACTTCAAAGGTCACTGGGAACCTGAGTGGTTTTCCTCCCGTCAAGAAGAGAAGGTCTGTGGTCAATGGACATAGACAATTGTTCATGTGCATCACAGTAGCGTCCCAGTGCTGGGCACAGAGGAATGACAACAGTGACTGGCTGCCAGGACAGCTCCAGACCACTGGTGACTTCTGGGCCTGGTCATCCAGCCAAACTTCCATCCCCTCATCATCCACTGCTTCAGTCTGGCTGTGAGATGATGGGAGACCATGGCCAAGGCCTTCCCAAAGTCCAAGTGTGCCCTGTTCCCTCCTTTGCCCTCCCAAACACTTTATGCTGCGTTTTTCTTTGCCTTCAAGTGCCCGGGGATGACTGTGGGAGGGCTTGTCCTGTCACCTTCCCAAGGAGAGGTGGAGCTGACCAGTCCCTAATTCTCCCTCCTGAAGACAGATTTGGTATTTTCCTTCTCTGAGGACTTGGAAACCCCCCTGATTGCTCTGTCTTTCCTGAGATAGTTGAGAGAGGTCTCATGGTAACACCAGCCAGGTCTCCCAGCACCTCTCTGCCCCTTCCCACACCCAAAGCCCTCCCCACATGGCACACTTCCAGGGCAATGCCTGGCAAAGAGTGCAGATCCTCTGGGCCTGATTAGAAGACAATCAGAAGAGATTTCTTCCCACAGGATCACAACTCCAGCTCAGCTTTTCTGAGTGTTTTTCTCAGAGTCATGAATTCTCTGTTCCATGGGCTGTAGATGAGCGTGTTCAGAGGGGTCTTGAGGAAAGGGAAGAAAAGTATTTTTCTGAAGGCCAATGTCACTTGTGCCCGCAGAACTCTTCTGAGTGCACAGGTGAGAAGCTCCCCACGTGTGCCTTCCCAAAAACTGTGCATCGGCAGGCACCAGCCACAGAGCCAAGGAAGGGGATCCAGCAGAGAGGCCTTTGCAGTGGTTGCTTCCAAGGCAGATGAGAGAACTCTCATTGGGACTGGGGAGGGGGGTGAGGAAGAGCAGCAGTGTGTGTGTGTATCAGGGCTCTGTGAGGTGTCCACACCTGAGCTGGGTTCATGCCCTGCTCACACCCCCTGGGTGCTCAGAGACACGAGTCCTTCCCTTGCACACACAGACAGTTCATTGCAGCAGGGGCAGCGTTTCCCTGGCTCCTGCTGCTGCTCCCAGGAGCTGGAGGCACCTCAGCCCTGTGGGGTGTCACCTGCTCTGCCCTGTCTGAGATGCCCCACGGCCTGAGGGATGGACACGGGGAGCTCTGTGCACAGAAGCACATCCCAATGCTGCACTCAGGGATTTCCCGGGAAATGTTACTATCAGCTTCTAGGATCTTTCAGCAGGACTCTCTCAGTTGCTGAAGTGCAGGGGAAGTGGCCATATTGCAGAGCAGGGCAAGAGCTGCAGGCAGCAAGGGCAGACAGGAGAAGTGAGAAGGAGGTTCAAGGGATCCTGGGGTGGGCGGAGAGGGGAGATCTGCTCAGGGGAGGAACCTTCCCAGCCCTTTGCCATAATCAGGCTCTGGCTGCAGAGCAGTGCAGATGAGTTCCTGTAAGTGCCTCTCCCAGCTGCCAAATGGCAGCAGTGGCAGGAGCTGCCAGGATGGCTCTGCTGGATTTGCTGGGGTGCAGCAGGAGAAGCTACTGCAGAGCAGGACTTGCTGCTGCCCCATCAGAGGCCCAGGGCAAGAAGGTTCCCTGTACCAGGGCTGGCTGTGGGGTGGGAAGGTGGGGGTGCAGCCAGGGGTGCCCAGGGCTGTGGTGCAGAGCAGGGTCCTGCCCCCAGGGCTCTGTGTGCTGGGGCAGGGACTCTGCTGCCTGCCAGGGTCAGCTCTCAGCCCGGCCAAGGAGCTGCCACGGGGCTGGGGGAGAAGGGGTGGGTGGAAGGAGTGACCCCTCATGGCAGGGCAGGGCAGGGCAGGGCCCTTTAGCTCCTCACAGCTTCACCTTCTGCCATTTCCAGGGGCCCTTCTCAGGAAGCACATCCCCCCAGAACACCTCCCCCTTCCCAGCCACCGCAGGGTCTGGGATCTGCTCTGCAGCCCCTGCCCAGGCAGAGCTGCCCCTGGGCACTGGGCTGGGCATGGCTCTGGCAGCACTGGCAGGGAGCTGAGCTGGGCACAGGCAGGGGCTGCTGGCAGGAACAGCTCCTCACCCAGAGACAGGCAGGCAGGGAGAGGCAGCTGCTGCCACAAGTGCTGGGCAGGGGGATGTGGGCCCCTCCCTGCTGTCCCTGTGGCACAGACCCCTTCCCTGAGCAGCTCCTCCCTGGGCTCCTTTCCCAGCCTAAGCAGAGCCTGTGCCCTCAGGCCATGGCCCCTGGGCTGTGCATTGCCCTGCAGCAGCCAGAGCCCAGGCAAGGACAAGGCCCCCATTTCCATCTCTCTCTGTGTGTCCCTCCTCCCTTGGCAGCCGCATTGTGGCATTTCCCTGCCATCCCCTGTTGTCTGGGCTGTTCTTCTTCTCACCATTGGCTTTTCTCAGGCAGTGCAGGGGCTTTGGGGTGGCAGGTTCCTGTCCAGACACAAACCCTTTGCGTGCTGCTGTGGGGATGTGTCTGTGGGAGCAAAATGCCCAAGTGCCCTCCAGGCAACTTCAGGACATTCAGCTGCTTCCCTGGGTGTCCTGCAGGGTGTCCTCCAGAAGGGCACAGCTCTGCCATAGTATCTCTGTGCTGTCTGGGATCCCCATGGAGAGGACACCTCGGTGGTAGAGCCATAGAAATGCTCTGGGCAGCTGCAATGATCCCTCTGTGCAGCAGTCTGGGAAAAGAAAAAGGAGATCCTAAGCAGGCACCCTGAGAAAAGACAAGGAGTCTGTCAATCTGCCCTTTGAGCCCAGATTCCTCTGCTCCCAGAAAGGCCCTGTCTCTTTTTAAGGGAGCTCCTTAGTGTGATCCTCCCTCAGCTCCAAGCTGCCAGCGAGGGGCGGCTGAGAACAGGAGTGATGGCCAGCGTAGTTCTTCTCTCTGCACTGAGACCATCCCTTTGCCTCCCAGGACCCACGAGATTTCACTTGGAGAACATCAGAAATGTCAGGGATTTCAGCCATCCAAATTCAATCCTAAATGTGCCAAGTGAAACTGTAACAAAACCACAGCAAATCCCCTCAGCTCTGCTCTGCAGTTGGGCAAACTGTGAACAGCAGGGCTGGAAACGCTTTGATGTGTCACAGGCACATTTAATCTCGGATCACCCCGTGTTCCGAGTTGCCTCTCACAGAAAGAAGGATTCCTCGGGAGCCTGTCACAGGGTCCCTGCTCTCAAAGCCCCCATCAGCCAGCAAAACCCAGAGCTCAGGGGAGGGGGATGCAGAGAAGTCTTCCTGAAAAGAGACACACGTTTTGCTAATAGAGTCTGACCTGACTCAGTCCTGCCTTTTCCTCCTCAACAGAAAACTACACCCTGAGGCAGCCCCAGAGCTGGAGGCAGCACTGCAGGGGGGTCTCAGCTGAGCAGAGCAGAGGGGCAGAACCCCCCTCCCCTGCTGCCCACGCTGTGGGATGAGCCCAGGACACGGGGGGGTTGTGGGCTGTGAGCTCCCATTGCTGGCTCCCATCCTGCTTTTCATCCCCCACTATCCCCATGGCCTTGGATGCAGGGCTGCTCTCCATCCCTTCAGCCCCGAGCCTGGCCCTTGAGATCTGGGGGCATTTGACACCTGCTGGCTCCTTTGATCCCCTTTCCCATCCCTCCCAGAGCCCAGGGAAGGACTGAGGGGCCTTGGCTGATTGTCCCTGACCCTCCCCTGCCCCAACACCAAGCTGTGCTCCTTGGGGACGGTGCTTGGACAGCCCCAGTCAGACCCTGTTTCCCGCTGTGCCCCCAAACTGTGCCAGCAGTGCCAGGGCCTGTCCCTGCCTGTGATCCCAGCACGGACACGCAGCAGGACTGTGACCAAGCTGCCGGAGCACTCAGGTGTTGTGGACGACGGGAAAGTATCACACGATCACAGTATTGATCATGACTAATCCAACTTTATTGCTGTAAGCTCCATGCTTATAAAGGTTAATAATTAGGCTCATTAATATTCCAAATACAAGCTCATCATTGGCTCCTAATTACCTAAGTTATATTTGCGCAAATGCTGCCTCTTTCTCATGGCTATAGTTACTTTATTTACTATTTGCTACTTTCTCTACCTTTCCCATCCTGTTGCTCTAATTTTTCTACCACGTATGCAGTTTCTTAAACAATACAGCTTCACAGCAGACAATGCAGCCTTGCAGTTTCTTAAACAATACAGCTTCACAGCAGACAATGCAGCCTTGCAGTTTCTTAGACAAAGCAGTTTCACAAACACACTGATCAGTGACCTTCTAATAGTTTTCTTGCTTTAGTGTGAGACCAGCGGTATAGAATCTTTAATGTGTCCTCTCTCTACCAACCAGGTTTCTGTAATATCTTCCACACTTCCCCCGCTCTGTTTAGACAATGTTAAAAACACGTCACTCATTGCCTTTGTTAGCATGCTTTGAATGCATTTAAAAGCACAAGGAACAATGCATAAAGCAGCCAGCAGTATTAGTAAAAGCGAAATTGCTTGTTTAGTGATCTCCGCAAGCCATGGTCCTAAACCTAATTTTGCTAGCCATCCCCTAATGGGATCTTTTTGAACTTCAAAGTCATTCAGGTGACTTTGCATTTCTCTGAGTTTCTGGTAGATGGACTGAGAGTGATCAGAGAGATTCATACAACACATGCCTTCAAATTCTTCACATCCATGCCCCTGAGCCAGCAATAGAAAATCTATGGCTGCTCTGTTTTGTAAAACAGCATGCCTTATTTCATCAGAGTCATGAGCCAATTCTCCCAGAATCTTCGAAGTTCTATTCATTTGATTTCTTGCCCAACAAGCTGTTCTTTGGACAAGAACCAGGCTCCTTTTTTGTTCCAAAGGGGGCAAATATGGATGCAAAAAAATTTACTGTAGGTGTCCAGAATTTAATGGGTTGGTTTTCTACTGACTTGCAGTATTTATCAAATTCAGTTTCTCGTTTGTTCCGAATATTTTGCTTTTTCAGTTGTGTTATTTGTCTCATGGTAGGTGTAAACATAGTCAACTTTCCCAAGTAACATGGTCCGCCAATGGGATACTTAGGAATGCCAGGCCATGCTCTATTGCCACAAATCAAGAAGTAACCAGGTGGTAAATATTTTGGTTTTGTCACATTCATTGTTAAATTTCTGACATAACCTTGGCACCAGGTTACATTGTCATATGGAGGGTTTTGTGCTGTTATGTTTGTGGTGGATACATTCCCAATTGTTTGTTGCCATTTCAAAAAGATCTTTTCTTTTTTCAGATTAAGTCTGAAACAAGAGTCATTTCCATACACAGCTCCAAATAGTTGTAATTCACTGGGACTGTCTGTCATTGTCCTGTTCAGATTAGCCACCAACAAAAGAGACATCATACCTTTGGTGCCATTCATGCATTCTTTGGTTACATTGCATGCACGTTCCACCTCAATTTTGGTAGGATTAGGATTAACCCATCCTTTAAAGTCACCTGTATCAAGGTAAGGAATGCCAATCAGACATGTTTGGAAGGGATCAGACGCTCTGGCCATACTCAGACAAAAATCCATTTGACCTGTTTGGTTGGCAAACGTTACCCAAATGTTTTCTCTGGGTCCAACAGGGATGCTAGGGTGCCCTTGTGTCATTAAGATTGTCTCCAAAACCCAAAACCATAAAAGGATCATCATTTTCTTTCAAATTGATTGTATGTTTTCACACAGAAATTAAGGTATCGCTGTGGATTACCTCTAAAGGGACCACAAGGTACTATTGTTGTTAGGGGTGTATCTTTCCCACACCGGGCTGCAATAATTTTTGTACCTTTGATCACACTCAGTCTTTTTATAATATGTATAGTGTACCAGCGTAAGTAAGCCAATAGACTCTGCTCTTCAGCTTCAAATAACAGCAATGCTTCAAGTACTTGAAACCCTGTTGCTCTTTCTAAATTACGTTGCCATGTATCAAGTGATAATGCATAAGCACAAGTTCTACACCAAATTCCTCGCAAATTATGTTGCTCAGACCACCATTTGCCTTCACAGGTCTTACACTTAAAGGCAATCCAGGCCAAGCAGCCTGGCTGCTTGCATTTGTAACAGTGTCGTGTGCCAAAATATTTTTCTGAAAATAGATACAGTGCAGTCAGTAGCAGGACAAACGCTTGATAACTATCACATTTGTTAATTTCCCGTTGCAAATTCTTGGGTAACCCTTTAATTGCATGCACTCGTGGTAGAAGTAGTATCCGAATCTTCTCCTCTATTCTCTTTTTCGCCGTCTCTGTTCTGAGCAGGGCTTGAGACATTCACAGCAGCTCGAGTCCACTTGGCAGGTATCCAAAGAGGTCCCTGTGGTGAAGAAACACAAAGATAACCTCTTCCCCAATAGAGTACTTTTGCTGGATCTTGCCAAATCCCTGTACGTGGATCTTTAAATCTGACCCACACTTCTTCAGGTTTCTCTGTATCCTGTTTTAATGTATAATGAATTGTTACAGGAGGATCTTTTTGATTTCCAAAAATGCATAAATGATTCAGGACAAACAGTACCTTGCTTAACCTTTTCTTAACATCAATAATGCTTTTATGTTTTTCAAGATACGTTTTTAGTGTGTAATGAGCTCTTTCTATGATTGCTTGTCCTGTGGGAGAGTGAGCAATACCTGTGCGGTGAGTGATTTTCCACTTTTTCAAAAATTGGCCTACTCTAGTACCCACATAGGCAGGTCCATTGTCTGTTTTTATCTGTTGTGGTTTCCCCATCACAGCAAAACATTCACACAAATGTCTTTCTACTTGTAAAGCTTTTTCTCCTGTTTGAGCCGTAGCCCACATAAAATGACTATATGTGTCAATACACACATGTATATATTTGAATCTTCCAAAAGGTGCATAATGTGTAACATCCATTTGCCAGATTTCATTACTCTTTAACCCCCTGGGATTTACTCCCATACCCAATCCTACACCACCATTATGATTGCTACATGTTGGACAGGATCGAACAATATTTTTAGCATCATTTAAGGTGATGTCATACATTCTTTTTAGTCCTCTGGCATTTTGATGATATTGTTCATGATCTTTCTGTGCTTTGGTAAATTCTTCCTCATCCTCTGTAGCCATAGAAACTAATCTGTCCGCCCTAGCATTTCCTTCACCCAACCCAATGTCCCATTTATGGCTTCGTACATGTATGACAGCATAGTCATGATCTCTGTTTGTTACTGCCAACCATAATTGACAAAATAACTGAAAGAGCCTCTTATTCGGGACTTCTTTGATTAGGGCCCCTTCTATCCGATTAACTACCCCTGCTACATAGAATGAGTCAGTAACAATATTAAGGGGTCTATCCATGCTAGCCAGTGCTCTGACCACTGCTAACAACTCTAAAGTTTGTAATGAATCTGTAGGTTCTCCTGTTAAAATTTCATGCTTCCATTCTCCTTTCTCTAACCAGGTTAGGGCAGCAGTGTGAGATTTTTTGCCAGCATCTGTGTAAACTGTTCGTGCATGTGGAATTGGTTGTTCCTGTTTTTTAGGTTTCAGTATCCATTGCCAAGAACCAATCCATGCTGTAGGGACATTGTGCAGTCTACTGGTAATTATGGGACATGTCAGTCCTAATAATGCTTCTTGAAGACCCTCATTAGTACATAGGTACCAATCAAGATCATTTTTCTGCATTGGTAATCGTATACGTGCAGGCTCTTGAGCATCAATTTGTAACACACGCTCTCGACCCTTTTTTATCAGGGCTGCCAACATTTCAATTTTTTGTAAAAGTGTTTTAGGCTGTTGTATGCTAGTTGATAACCATTCTAAAACCCCTATATCCTCCCCCGTTTCTGTTTGTGATTGTGTAATAGCACCTAAAATGTATCGTTTGTCAGCCCAAAAGGTAAGTTCTAAAGGTAATTCCCATTGTCTTCTCCGAACACGGCCTTGAGTGACATAATCTAAAATTTGTTGGAGTATGAGTTGTTGGTGCTTTGTGACAGTAATTTTGGTTGTTGGGTCTGTTCCTTTTAATAGGGGTCGCAATTCAGCTAAAAGGTCAGCAGGGATTCCCACAACAGGGCGTAACTACTGTAAATCCCCAAGAAGTTTTTGTGCATCATTCACAGTGCGCAATTTTGATTGAAATACCAATTTCTGTGGGATAACAGCATGTCGAGAGATAGTCCACCCCAAATATCTCTATGGTTCTGTCGTTTGAATTTTTTCATCTGCTATTATTAACTTATATTGTTCCAAATGTCTGCGAATTATTTGTATTTGTTCGGGTACAAACTCCTCAGGCTGGCAAAACAATATATCATCTACGTAGTGATAAATTATACAATCTGGCCATCTGCGTCGTAGGGCTTGTAATGCATTATCCACATATAGCTGACACAAAGTTGGACTGTTCCTCATCCCTTGTGGTAATACTGTCCATTCAAATCGTTGGTCAGGTCTTTCTCTGTTAATAGCAGGTAATGTAAAAGCAAAACGTTTAGTATCCCGAGGGTGCAATTGAATTGTGAAGAAACAATCTTTTAAGTCTACAATCAGTAAGGACCAATCCATGGGAAGCATTGCAGGATTTGGTAGTCCAGGCTGTAAAGCCCCCATGGCTTCCATTTGTGAGTTAACTGCTCTTAGATCATGCAATAATCGATATTTTCCAGACTTTTTCTTTATTACAAATATAGGTGTATTCCAGGGACTAGTAGAAAGTTTTAAGTGTCCTTGATCAATTTGTTCTTGTACTAATTCATGAGCAGCTTCCAAGCTTTCCCGTTTTAAAGGCCATTGCTTAACCCATACTGGAGTATCAACAATCCAAGTAATAGGAATTGGGAAAGACCAAGCAATGGCTATTCCCCCAAAGGGTGATCATTGGAGAGTTTCATCCCAATTTGTGTCAAAACATCTCTCCCGATTAAGCATTGTACTGTTGGTGGAAGCTGCACAACAGACAGGACAGCACTGGCCACACGACCTTCCACCTCGATGTTTACAGTAGGAGTCCGCATAGCAATTGAGGCACCCCCAATGCCAGTCACAGTTGTAGTAGCAGGTTGCAGAGGCCAGTGTCTAGGCCAACAATGAGGAGCTATTATACTGGAATCAGCTCCTGAATCTAGTAAAGCATCCAGTGTTTTTGTTTGATCTTTCCATATAATTGTAACTTTATGTTTTGGCCTCTCACTTAAATCCAGTGTCAGTAAGGTAAGTCCCCTTGTAGAACCAAATCCACGATCTCCACGTTGCATCAGTTGTCGGTCGTTGGTTAAAGGTTTTGCTAACTGTGGCAGGGGTATTAATTGAGCAATACGTTGTCCTTTAGGAATCCTTAAAGGTGGAAAAATAGTATATGCCATAACCATTATCTGTCCAGTATAGTCAGCATCAATTAATCCAGGCAGCACAAATAATCCAGCAAGGCTAGCCGACGATCTGCCAATCAACAGTGCCCCAAATGCTTGTTTATTTATTACCAAAGGCCCGTAGATACCAGTAGGAATCTTTTGAGGTTGGGTGGATAGCAAAGTGACCTCTAGTGTCGTGGCCAGATCCAATCCGAGGCTACCGGCTGTGGCAGGTTGTAATCCGAAAGCATTGGCTGAGGCTGTGGTTGTGGCAGGTTGCAGCTGTTCTCCTGTCCGTGGAATGGATTGTTCGGTGAAAAGTTGCTGGCTGGGGTTATCTGTGCTGCAGCGATGACTTGTGTCTGAGCGCGGCCACTGCAATTCCTCGCGCTCTGCCGGGAGTTTCCCGACCGGCTCCGACAAACAGAAGTGTTGTGGGTGGAGTTCTGACACTGTTGGCACCAAATTCCTGTTGCTCGGCACTCCCTTCTGAAGTGTCCAGTAGCTCCGCATCGATAACACTTTGATCGAGTTTTTCCATCTGTGGAGTTATTAGCCTTTCCCTGGAGGGGTGCAAGAGCTGCTAACACTTGAATTTGGGAATTTTGAGCTTGTTCTTTAAGCTCCTTAACTAAGTCCTGAGTCTGTTCTTTAAGCCCTTTAGTAAAATCCTGAATAGCATTGACTAAAAATGCATTCTCTCCTGTTGGTATTTGCAATACTTTGTCTAATAATTCTTCTATAGTCCAATAAGGACCCAATGTATTTATTACTTGTTTAACCATTGAGTTAGCATTTTGCAAAACACACTGCTTTAGTATGGTCCCCTTCATATAATCTGGGACCCCAGCTTTTGTGATAGCAGCTGTTAACTTGTCAACATATTCACCAAAAGATTCATTCCTTCCCTGTTTTAAGCTCATATATAATGGCACTCCCCCTGGCTCCTTGACCCTATTTAATGCTTTCCTTACAAGGTCCATGGCCTCTCTAATTTTATCTGCCCCAATGTGTACTTGTGCTTCGGTTCGTGAATATGGACCTGTTCCCATTAGTTCGTCTGCTGTAACGCCGTGTAAAGGATCCCCCGGTTGCCTGATCACAGCAACACTTTCATTAACATATGCTTGCCAATAAGCATTAAACAAAAGTTGCTGATGTTCTGTAAGTATCATTCTCGAAATGGAACGGAGATCTGAGGGTAGTAAAAGTTGAGTGGCCCAGAAATAATCTAACATTTGTTTAACAGGTTCTCCATGCAAACCAAATTCACTTACAGTGCTCCGCAGTTGTGCCAAAAGTTTCCAATCTAATGGAGTTATAGTGGCATTTAGCCTTCCCCCTGGCATTTGATTATAAATAACTGGAAATGCCATGCCCTCTGCCCCCTGCAATTCTTCTGACAGGCAATGTTTAGCAATCGCTGCCCATGTATCTCTCCTCTCTTTGGCTATGGCCCCCGCCGGGTCAGTGCTTGCCCCAGGGACAGGCATCACAGCATCTAAAGCGGAGGAGGGGGTGCTGGTGGCTCCAGCAATGGATCAGCGTTATTGCTTAAAGGTTCTGCAGGGGCAGGAGGGTCAGGAGGGGTTGCAGAAGGGGGAGCCGTATTTTCATTAGGAGGGGGGGCAGACGGCTGTGCTGGGAGCATAACTGATTGAAATGCAGGGGGAGTCGGGGAAATAGAGAACCAGTCTCTGTTGTGTTGCTGCATACCTCGAGCTTGCTCAGCAGCTCGTTTCTCTGCCTCATGTTGTAACAATGTATCATTCACAACTTTCCAAAACTTTCTCAGCTTTTTTGCAACTTTATCCTCTTCTAGAATGGCCTCACATATTTTATCTCCAAACTTTTGCCACTCTTCTAAAGAATGCACGGTATGCGGGTTGATAAAACACCCTTTTGCATACCCAAAAGCAAGCAATCCTGGTAATTCCTTTTTTAAATCTATATCTTTAATACCTTTTTTCTGCAAAAATTCAGAAAATAAACTATATGCTGCTTCCCTTTCCATTTTTTACTTATTTTTAGCGCGCTCTTGCAGCCTCCAGGGTCCGGCAGCACGTACGGTGGAACTCGTCCCAAGTGACGCTTTAAGGATCCGAAGTTGCAGTTGCCCACTTTTTGATCCGGGTCCGAAGTTGCAAATTCTGCCGACTTTTTGACCAGTTCCAGGTCCAAGTCACTCCTCAATTTGACTTTTTGACCAGCCTCGCTGCTAAGGCTCCGACACTATGCCATCCCAACCGTGGATTCCCCCGTTTCTTTAAATTATCACGTCGGAGGTCACCATTTGTTGTGGACGACGGGAAAGTATCACACGATCACAGTATTGATCATGACTAATCCAACTTTATTGCTGTAAGCTCCATGCTTATAAAGGTTAATAATTAGGCTCATTAATATTCCAAATACAAGCTCATCATTGGCTCCTAATTACCTAAGTTATATTTGCGCAAATGCTGCCTCTTTCTCATGGCTATAGTTACTTTATTTACTATTTGCTACTTTCTCTACCTTTCCCATCCTGTTGCTCTAATTTTCTATCACGTATGCAGTTTCTTAAACAATACAGCTTCACAGCAGACAATGCAGCCTTGCAGTTTCTTAGACAAAGCAGTTTCACAAACACACTGATCAGTGACCTTCTAATAGTTTTCTTGCTTTAGCGTGAGACCAGCGGTATAGAATCTTTAATGTGTCCTCTCTCTACCAACCAGGTTTCTGTAATATCTTCCACACTCAGGCCTTGCACCCACAGCAGGGCTGGGAAGGGGAGTGGGGAGCTGGAAAGACCACACGTGGAAAGAGCAAGAGCCCTTGGCCCTGGCCCTGCTGCTGGGCTGGGAATCTCTTCCCTCCTCCTCTGCACAAAGGCATTGCCCCTGCAGCTCCAGAGAAGGGCTGAGGAAGCATCTTGGACACACAAGTCAGTGCAGGGCACATGATTTTCTTGAAATACACAGTGATCGTGGCACCTCAGTGTGTCTGTGCACAGCAATGGTAGGTACTGGTGTAGCAATAGATGACTAATGACATTCCTTTATGGAAAACAGTAACACAAGTGAAGAAAAAAAAGGAATGCAAATATAAAATACACCAATACAAGAACAAAATGGACACGTGGCACAAAGCAGTCTGACATCCTGGATGCTGTGAAGAAGAAAAAAGGCACTTCATTGCTTCTGAAAAGTATCCAGTCATTTTCCTCCAGGCACCCTTGAGGTCCTGGTTCCTCCTGGGGGGGTTCAGTGCTGGAGGCACCACCGAGTCCAGAACTGACCTCAGCAGTTCCAGCAGCAGGGAGGAGATGGAGGGGGGCTTCAGGTGGGCAAACCTGACAGTGCTGACAAACAGGGAGACCACAGCCAGGGGAGGCAGGCCCGTGGAAAAGGCTCTAAAAAACCCTCCCCGAAGTTCACTCCCTCTGCACTTTGGGGTTCTGGGGGTCCCCCCGTTCAGGCTCTTGGAGGTCCCTCGTGTTTTGGGGGCCCCCTCTCCGGGGTTCTGCCTTTTCCGGGCTGCTGGAGATGCCGGGAATCCCAGGGGTCCCCCCTCTCGGAGCCCCTCTTCCAGGAGCCGGGGGTCCCCGGCCCCCCCACCCCTCTGGGCTCCCCCTCTCCGCGCTTCCCCTCCCGCCCCCCCAGGCTGCCGGGGGTCCCCCAGCTCCGCTGTCGCCCCTCTCTGCTCTCCCCACTCCGGGGGCCCTAAAAAAGGGGCTCGTCGCGTCCCCCCCCGCCGGCACCGGGCTGACAATGGGGGCGGCGGGGCCTGACCCCGCAACACCGACCCCCACCGCGGGGGGGTCCCCGCATCCCCCCGCCCACCTCCCGCCTCTGCCGGGAACCCACCCCGGGATCCCCCCCAACAAAACCAAAACACCTCCCGGGGACCCCCCGAGGTCCCCCCGAGGGCCATTTGCGGCTCAGCCCCAAACATCCCCCCCAAAACCCCCCGCACACCCCCAACCCATCGCAGCCGAGCTCCCCCTCCCCGCCCGCTCAGGGGGGCGATGCTCCTCCTCTTCCTCCTCCTTTGCCTCTGCCCGCTCCTCCTCCCCCCGCTCCATCCCCGAGCCGGGAGCTCGAGGTGAGTTGGGGGGCCCCGATGGCAAAGGGGCAGAGGGGAAGGAGAAGAGGGGCTGGGAGCCCCAAAGTGAGCGAGAGAGGGGGTGGGTCACTGCCAAAGCAGCGGGGGGCGACGGGCAAAGGGGGGGAGAGGGGAAGAAGGGGAGGTGGGAGAGCGGCAAAGGGGTTCCCGTGGGGGTCCCTTCGTGTCCCCACAGCTCGATCCCTGGAGAGGAGGGACCCCCGGGCCCCAGCGGCTGATGGGGGCCGGGATGTTTGTTGGGAATTCCCGGCAGGCCGAACAAAGGCCCCGGCCACGCGTCGGGAACTCTTTGATTGTCCCCAACGGTGGCGGGAGTTCCCCAATTCCCGCCCCCCAAAGTGGGGAGATGGGAGAGGGGGAAGCCTGGGAGTGTTTTTGGGGTGAGTGTTGGGGCTGTCGGGGGGCAGAGTGCTGGGGAAGGGGGTTTTGGGGGATGCCAGGGCCGAGGAAAGGGGAGTGCGGGGCTCTGGAGAGGTGGGATGGGGGGTCCGGGGAGATCCCCTGGCCAGGGGTCGGCGGTGTGGGGGAAAGGGAGGTGCTGGGGGTCGGGAGAATGGCCAGAACCCGGGGTTCAGGGGGTCCCCCCGTGTTCCAAAGAAAAGGGTCTTGTGGGTTGTGGAAAAGGCAGGCCTGGGGGTGCAGGGGGTAGCAGCGTGAAGGAAAAGCAGGGCCTGGGGGCTGGGAGAGGCGGGCTGGGCGGGAAAGGGGGTTGCAGGGGGGTCTTAGTGCAGAATAAGGGGGTGCCAGGGGGTTCCTGTGGCCAGGAATGGGGGTTTGGGGTGTCCCAGAGGGAAGGCAAAAGGGGGGATGTAGAGACTGGGAGAGGAGGCCCAGGGGGTCTCTCGGGTCCTTGTGTCCAGGAAAGGAGGGTGCAGGGGCCTCCAGTGTGAGGGAAAGGGGGTTCAGTGGGTGGGGAGAGCCGGGATGTGCAGGAAGGGCAGTTCAGGGGGTGCCGGGTGTTGAGGAAAGGAGGGGTTGGGGAGTGGGAAAGGCAGGAGTGGGGGTGGAGGGGGTGGCAGGGTGAAGGAGAAGGGAGGGTGTGGGGACTTGGAGAGGTGGGATGGCTGGGAAAGGGGGTGCAGGGGGGTCCTGGAGCTGAGGAAGGGGGTGAGAGTCCCAGTGGTGGAGAGGAGGTGCAGGGGGGTCGTGATGGGCAGGAATGGGGTCCAGGGAGTGCCAGGGTAAAGGAAAAGGGAGTCTGGGAGAGGCGGGATGGCTGGGAAAGGGGGTGCAGGGGGTTCTGTAGCCGGGGAAGTGGGTGCAGGGGGTGGTGGTCTGGATAAGGGGGTGCAGGGGGGATCTGGTGTCCAGGAATGAGGTGTTCAGGGGGTCCCTGGGACACTCCAGGACCACTCTACAGGATATGCCAGGAGTGGGGAACTGAGGAGACAGGGAGATTTGGGGGTCAGAGTGGTCCCAGGGTCAAGGAAAGGGAGAAACGGGGAGAGCTGTGAGAACTGGGAAGGGGCTCCAGGGGGTCCCAGGGTCAAGGAAAAGAGGGTCTGAGGATGAGATGAGGTGGGATAGCCAGGAATGGGGGGCCAGGGCTCTCCAGGGTGAAGGAAACAGGGGGATCGAGGGACTGGGATGAAACAAAGCAAGGCCTGAAGAGTTAACTTAGAATGCATGCTCTGAGCAAAGAAACAAAGAACTAAGTTTCAAGGACTAGTGGAAGATAACACATACATAAATCTGACACACTGACACAAAAGAACAGAAAGTAAGAGCTCCAAAAATGCTAACACACACATAAATAGACATATGGAAGGAACACAGGGAGATAAGGGGAAAGAGAAGGGCCAGAGTCCAGAATCTCCTGCCAAATATCAGAAACTCCTGCCAAATACATGTTGGAGTCAGCCAAATTAAGGAAAGTTCAAAAGTTTACCCAAGAAAGAGGAGTAAAGCGACTACCCCTGAAGCTGAAGTAACAGGATGTACCCCCGAAATTCTCCACAAAATTATGACCGCACTCCTGCCTCCGCCTTAACTCCACCTGCTATGAATATTATAACTAGATGTTGCAATAATATGAATATGCATAAAATGATGATGTAATCTCTCGCAAAAATTGTATAAATAGTCTGGCTTTTCACTGAGTGCTTTGAAACTCTTTGTCCAGCGCGAGCTGGGAGTTCCCCAATGTTGCATAAAATAATTACCTTGCTGCTTAAAGACTAAACCTTGTCTCTGAGCAGTTCCTTTGTGCCTTTTGGGGCACAAATTCGGCATCAGGGAGAGGTGGGATGGTGAGGAAAGTGGGGGCAGGGGGGTCCTGGAGTCAAAGAAAGAGGGGTGTGGGGTCTGGAAAACTGGGACTGGCCAGGCAGGGGGGGCCCAGGCCTGGAGGAGCAGGAAGAGGAGGAGGAAGAGGCGGTGGGGGCTGCTGAGACCCCCGGAGTGGGGAGAGCGGAGAGGGGCGATCCCGGCACCGCGAGACCCCTGTCAGCCTGGAAGGAGGGGGGGAACCTGCAGAGAGGGGAGGGTTGGGAGTGCAGGAACCCTGAAATGGGGGCCTGGAGAGGGGGTACCCTTGGGAGTCCTGGTACACTGAAGTGGGGAGCCTGGAGAAGGGGGAGTGCTGGGACCCCCGTCAGCCCAGCCAGGGGGACCCCAGAGAGAGGGGACCCCTGTGATTTCTGGGACCCACAGCAGCCTGGAGAGGGGGAGACCCAATAGAGGTGGGACCCCTGAGAGCCCCAGCACCCCAAAGCAAGGAGTCAGGGGAGAAGGTACCCCTGGGGCCTCCAAAACCCCCCTCATCCCTAAGCAGGGGGACCTTGGAGAAGAGGGAACTGCAGGACCTCCAGCAGCCCAGAGAAGGGGGTCCCCCAGAATACCAAAGTGGGAAGACCCTCCGTATTCCTGGGACCCCCTGCAGCCCAGAGAGGGCGGGACCTTGGAGAGGGGGGACCTCCAATACATGTGGGACCCCCAGCAGCCCAAACGGGGGGCCCCCAGAAACCCAAAGTGGAGAGACCTGAGATGGGGAACTCCTGGAAGGGTTTTTTTGGTCTGAACCTTGGAGTTTCGGGGGGGGGTTGGCTGAGACTTGGTGTTTAGGAGTTTTTTATGGACACAAGGTGCTTGGTGACTTCTAGAGATGGACTTGGGCGGGAGGAACCCCCAACCCAATGTGCTCACCTCTTGTTTTTCCCCCCCATCAGGATTTCTCCTTCCCAAAGCTTGGCCAGATGAAGGAGGCTGCGAGGAAGAGGAAGATGCCACAGGCCCCCCGGGCAGGTGAGGAGGAAGTCAGTCCCCCTTTGCCCTGTCTTGTCCTGTATCTCCCAGCCCAGCATTGCCCCCGGCTGCAGGACAACCCCGCTGCCGCTGCCGTCCTGCCGGGGCCGGATTTGGGGGGATGTCCTTGGCCTTCCCTCTGGGCTGGAGGCAAATCCCCTCCCTGTCCTTCTTCCTTCCACTCCTTGTTCCTTTTCCTTCCTTCTTCCTTCTCCTTGTTTTTCCCTCTCCTTCCTCATGTTTTTTCCTTTCTCTCCTTCCTTCTCCTTCCTTTCTCTCCTTTTTCTTTCTGTTCCATCTTCTCCTTCCTTTTCATCATTCCTTGTCTCCTTGCTCCTTCCTTCTCTCAGGACCAGCGTGGCCAGCAGGACCAGGGCAGTGGTTCTTCCCCTGTACTTGGCACTGGTGAGGCCACACCTCGAGTGCTGTGTCCAGTTCTGGGCCTTCTTCTTCCTTCCTTCTTCTTCCTTCCTTCTTCCTTCCTCTCCTTGTTGCTTTTTCTTCTTGTTCTTTCCCTTCATATTCCTTCCTCCTCTTTTTCCTTCTCTACCCTCCTTCCTCTCCATCTTCCTTCTCCTCCCCCTTCCCTCTGGGCTGGAGGCAAATCCCCTCCCTGTCCTTCCTTCCTGCCCCAGGCCCCGAGCTGAGGACGGAGGGCACGGAGGACAAATCCCCCCGGCAGACCCTGGTGGGAGAGGCCGTTTTGAAGGGCTCCACGGCACAGGAAGGCAGCGGGGAGGAAAAGAGCAGGAGATCCTTCAGGAGGAGGGGCTCCAAAGCCAGCCCAGGGTGCTCTGAGGAGGAAAGACCCAGCCTGTACTGGGAAGGTGGCCGGAGCTTGAGCCGGAGCTCCGAGCTGGTGGTGCAGGAGCGCGTCACTGCCGTGGAGAAGACCTACAAGTGCCCCAGCTGTGGGAAGAGCTTCTGCAACAGCTCCAACCTCCTTGCCCACCAGCGTGTCCACACGGGGGAACGGCCCTACGAGTGTGCGGAATGTGGGAAGACCTTCATCTATGGCTCCCACCTCTTCACCCACCGCCGGGTGCACACGGGGGAACGGCCCTACAAGTGCTTGGAATGCGGGAAGGGCTTCAGCGTCAGCTCCCGCCTGATCCGCCACCAGCAGATCCACACTGGGGAACGGGGGCCCCAGCCCTACAAATGTGGGGAATGCAAGAAAAGCTTCACATACAATTCTCAACTCGTCATCCACCAGCGCATGCACACGGGGGAGAAGCCATACAAATGTGGGGAATGCAAGAAAAGGTTTAGAGACAGCTCCGGCCTCATCACCCACCAGCGCATGCACACGGGGGATAAGCCCTACAAGTGCTCAGAATGTGAGAAGAGCTTCAGCGTCAAATCCAACCTGACCCAGCACCAGAAGACCCACACTGAGGAATGGCCCTACCAATGTCTCGAGTGTGGGAAGAGGTCTCGGAGCAGCTCGGACCTCCTCAAGCACCAGCAGACACACACGGATGAGAGGCCCTTCCGCTGCACTGACTGCGGGAAGGGCTTCAAACGCAACTTCACCCTCGTGAAGCACCGGCACAGCCACACCGGGGAGAGGCCCTACAAGTGTGAGGAGTGTGGGAAGAGCTTCAGGCAGAGCTCTGACTTGATGACACACCAACGGACCCACCAGTAAGAGAAGCCCTGCGAGTGCCCCGACTGCGGGAAGAGCTTCATCTGCTGCTCCAACTCCATCACCTGTCGGAGGACTCACCTTGGGAACAGGCTTGGTGACCCACATTCCCAGTGACCCACCTTGGGAAGACCCCTGGCTGGTGGACTGTGGCAGGATAGTCCCAGCCTGGCCAGGCCCAAGGTCCAATCAAGCTCATAATCAAGCTGTCATACCAGATCAACTGCTGGAGCCAGGGTGTTGTCTCGGTGTTAACTCTGCTAAAACCATCCTGGTTGGTCCAACGTTGAACACACACCCTGCTGGTTGAAGTCTGAGTTGACAGATAAGCTGAGAGCTGGCTTGGAAAGGTGGGCCTGGCACTCACCTATAAAAAGTCCAGTCCCCTCTCATGCAGTCGGGTTCTTCCTGACAAAACCCTCTCTGGGGGGTGTGTGGAGATTCCTCCCTTGGCTGGGGACGCCCTCCAAGGTCACTCCTTGAGGCTGAGAGGAAGATCTCCCCACGAGCATTGGTCTGGGTGAGTTACATCAGATCTCTACTTAATAATTATTTGTTTTCCAGCTTTAGTAGAACTGCTTCAATAAATGCTTTGTTACAGTGCCCTGTACTGCTTTATGCTGTATTAGACTCTACTAGTAGACTTTTAGTGTTTATATTGTTTTAGTGTTTCTGTTGTGCAGTAAATAGTTCTGATTAGGGGTTTTTGTCTGATCATTTGTATAAAGTACATTATTCATTTTATATAAATATTCTTGTTTTGCCATCATTAAAACCTGCAGGACAAAGTGGTTTAAGAGCTCTTTAATTCCTTTAAATTTAAACTGTGAACACAGTCTGGGGCTAAGAGAGGATTCAGCTGCACCCAAACCCTTCCCTGGGAAGGAGTTCAGAAAGCCAGGGAGTCCTTCCTGCACCTCCAGACTCTCTGGCAGGGCTTTGCTTTTTAAAACTTAGTCTGAGCCTTCCACTTTCCCGTGACAGGGTCTCCACATCCTCCTGGTTCCCCTTGTGTCGTGGTTTGACCCTGGCCAGATGCCAGGGGCCTGTTGAAACCACTCCACTACCCTCCTGTCTGAGTGTAAATAGACTGGAATGTTTTGCTAAGGAGGATGAGTTATGAAGTAGACCAAACTCCTCTCTCAGCAATTGTAAATCCAAATTAAGAGGCTCCAATCGAAGAAGTATGGAAAAAAGGAAGAGATAACAGCCCTTTATTAAAGGATATTTGTGTATTGGCAAAACCAGCAAAAGAACACAAAACCAACTAAACAATAATCCTGTGCCCAAAAACTCCCCTTCCAAAAAAGGAAAGAGTTTGATACTTCCCTGTGCTCTGGCGCAATTCCAATCCCAGTTGGCAGGAGCTGTTGGATCCCTGGAGGGGCGGGGCCTGCAGTGCTGGGTGTTGGCCAGCAGGGGGCGCTGTTGGATCCTTGGAGGGGCGGGGCCTGCAGTGCTGGGTGCTGCCAGCAGGGGGCGCTGTTGGATCCCTGGAGGGGCGGGGCCTGCAGTGCTGGGTGTTGGCCAGCAGGGGGCGCTGTTGGATCCTTGGAGGGGCGGGGCCTGCAGTGCTGGGTGCTGCCAGCAGGGGGCGCTGTTGGATCCCTGGAGGGGCGGGGCCTGCAGTGCTGGGGGTTGGCCAGCAGGGGGCGCTGTTGGATCCCTGGAGGGGCAGGGCCGCAGAGCTGGGTGTTGGCCAGCAGGGCGCTGTTGGATCCCCGTAGGGGCGGGGCCCTGCAGGCTCGGTGTTGGCCAGCAAGGGGCGCTGTGTGATCGCTAAGGAAGCGGGGCCTGCAATGCGCGGTGTGGGCCAGCAGGGGGCGCTGTTGGATCGCAGCAAAGCCAAAAATGGAATTGGTTGTTTTCCCCCCCGCCCCCAGGACGGGTAGGGGAAAGGGGAAAGAAGGGGGCGTTGTTCTTTCCCACTAAAACTCACGCTGTCTGTGCCTGGCTGGTGGTCCAGGACTCCCCTTTTTTCGTCCGTGAGTCAAAAAAACTGTCCGATGGAATCTGAGCAGATTGGGGCTGGAGACAGAGCAGCGTGCAGGCAAGCCGAGGCCGGAGGGCAGCCAGATGACCAGGTCGAGAGCAAAACGGCCTCAGAGCTTTTTCCAACACACACACCCCTTGCCTCCATTAAGGCAAAAAGTGAAGTGCCACTTTCCAAGGAGAGGAGGGGAGAAAAAAACTCCTCATGAGTCCCCCCCAGCCCCAGAGAGAGCTGTCAGGCTGGAATGTAGTTCTGCCAGCCAGCTCCTTTGGGTAGGTAATCACCCAAGGCAGAAAACTGTCCTCCCCATTCAACATCCCTCCCCCACAGGCAGCAGGGGAAAGAAAATTCCCTTTGGTTTTTTAGAACAAGTAAACCCGTGACACTGGGGAACAAATCCCCCAATGTATTTCCCCCCATCTCTACACTGTCATCTCCTTTGAACACTAGGCTGGGCAGGGATTCTTACTGTCATTGGATCTCTGTGAACACAAACAGAGCTGTCCTTGGGGGCTGAATGACTGCAAGGCTCATAAGTGAACACAGCAGTGAGGACTTGTGCTCCACATCCCAGCAGCTGTGTCACAGGGAACTGTGTTACTGGTAAATTTCCTTGAATCTGGCGCAGTGCTACAGACAGAGCCCATTCATCCTGGGTTTGATCCTACTAATCATCCTACTAACCGTCATCCTGGGTTTGCACCTAACAATTTTCTTCTCATCGAAACCCCCTTTCCATACTTGTTGGGTTTAACAACCTTTGCAACACCTTGCAAAGTACAGTGACACAAAAGAGCTGGTTAATATTCAAGGATCACTTCCATCAAGCTCAAGAGAGTTTCATCCTAAAAAGCAGGAAGTCAGGCAAAAATTCCAGGAGGCCTGCATGGATGGCTTGACAAGGAGCTTCTTGTTCAAACACAAAAAGGAAGCTTACAGAGAGTGGACACAAAGAAAGAAAACAGAAATGTTATCTGGGCATGCAGGGATGAAGTTGGTAAAGCCAAAGCCCAAATGGAACTGAATCAGACCAGTGATGTCAGAGACAACAGGAAAGGACTTCTTTAAGTCTGTAGGTGACAAAAGGAAAAGCAGGGAAAATGTGGGCCCATCCCTCAACAAGATGGGGAGCTTGTTCCACAGGACAGGAAAAAAGCAGAAATACTGAATGTCTTCTTTGCCTACGTCTTTCCTGGCTTTTCCCAACCTTCAGGGATCGGGACAACTGACTCTAGGAAACCCTGTTCCAGAACAGGCCTTGGACTAGAGCACCTTAGTCCTTCCGTGATTCTGTGCAGAGGGTGAGCAGTGGCCACCAGCAGAGCAGGGCCATACCCACAGTGCAGCCTGTGCAAAAGCACACACAGCATAGAGGGGCTCCTCCGCCAGAACCAACGGCAGTTGCCATCAAGACTCCAGGATGTGTCCTCGTTTTCTTCTGTTCCCCCTGCCGGCTTTGCTTCTCCCATTCCCCCATCCCAAGGCTGTCCCCTCTTCTTCCCTCTGCTTGCCTCTGGGACAGGTGGGGACCTGTCCAACTTTGGCAGAAAGGGCACGGCTGCCACAACTGTCCCGACATTTGAGGAGAACTGCTGCGTTTGGTGACAGAATTGGAGCTCTTTGGGCCTAGGTGGGAGGGGTGAGGAGAGTCATGTTTTTGAAGGCTTCTTAAGGCTTTCTTCCCAGGCCAGAAGTTAAGACTTCTCTCTCTGCCCTTGCTCTGAGTGCAAATGAGTCCGGCAGACATCTTCAAGGCTGAAGGAGAAGCCAGGCCTGAAGGCCGAGCCAGAGCTGTCCTCTGCTCCCTTCAGCTCTGCTCACAACTGCATCTTCAGCCTGTCCCAGAGGCCAGGCAAATGTGTGCCCTTCCTCCGGGAAGGCTTGAAGCACAGTGGTGTTAAGATCATGGCCTCCAGGTGAGCTATTGCTGCTACTCAGTTGCCAGACTCTTGCAGTGCTTTCGAGCCCTCCTCTTTGTGTTCTGGGCAGAAGATAGTGGGTGAGCTTCTGGTAGCCATAAACACAGGCAAATCCTTGATCCTGTGGGAAGCAGATCGGTTTGTAGCCTGTAAAGAAAAAGGGAAATTTCTTCAGCCTGCTTGCAGTGCATTGTAGTGTCCCTCCCCTGAGAAAGCTGGTGAAAAACCTCTGGTCCTTCACTTGGTGTTGTCATTGGGACAAAGTGGGACAAGATGTGTTTGAAAGTTTCTTCCTGCCCTGCTGTGTGCTGCCCGTTGGCTGGTGGAGCAGCAGAGCAGAAATTCACTGTTGGCATCTGGCAAAGCAGCAGGAGAGAGCAGTTGTGAGGGGAAAGGGGGTGAGGTGTCTGCTCTTCAAGAGGGACAAGACAAAGGAGTTGGGGAATTGTCCTGGAACTCTGGCATGGCAGGTTTGGAGCGCTGGGTGGGCATTTCTTGAGAGCTGTGGTGGCCCCACTTCGTCCTGAGCCTCATTTGATGGCAGTGTGTCCAGAGGCAGCCCGGCTCCAGGCTGAAGCAAAAAGCCAGAGCGGGTGATGCGGGAGCTGCTCCAGCGCCTACCGCAGCCTGCGGCCCGGTGGGAGCGTCCCGGGCCCTGCCCCGGGGCGCCCTGAGGTGGGGCAGTGCCCACTCCCGCCGGCCGCCCTCACAAGGCCCAGGCCGCCTCCTTCCCACAAGGCCCAGCAGGGCCGCCCTCACACCTGCCCCGCCCTGCCCTGTCCCGCCCGGCCCCACCCTGCCCCGTGGCCTCTGTCACACCCCACGCTGACGTGCTGAGCCTTCCACCAGCCATTGTGACGCCACAGGCGCCAGTCGGGCACGGCTTTGTTGGTGCCCGCAGCCGGCGCTCAGAGCTGCTGGAGCCTCTCGGGGAGCAGCAGCACATCCCGCTCGGGGAGCATTGCACGCCTGCATCGCCGTCTTGGCAGCTGCAGGCCATGACCACTGCGCAGGGCGACCTCATCTGCCTTGTGCTTCATACCCTGTGCCCGTCCTTATTCTCGCCCCTTTGTCACCCTCCCCCTAAACCTCGCCCCGTCCCATTCCTCATCCCCACTTGGCTCCCGGCAGCCCGCCGGGGCCTTCTTGCCCTTCCTGCTGCTGGGAGCTCCAAGCAGGGCCATGCCGTGGCTTCTGAGCAAGAAGCGACGGCAGTCGCCCTCCAGCAGCCCCAGTGGGCAGCCCTGGGCTGCCACCAGCTCCAGCAGCGCCTCCCAGCTCCGGGAGCAGGGGCTGGGCAGGCTGCACCGCGCGGCCGCCCGCGGTGACCTGGGCTGGCTGAGGCGCTGGCGCTGGTACGTCAAGGTAGTCGGCATCGACAGGCCAGACCAGGAGATGCGGTGAGTTCTGGGCCACGCTGATGGCACACCTTGGCTGCTCCTGAGCCAAGCTGCAGTAGTCCTCGGCAGCCCTCTCTTAGGGACAAGGCTTGAAAAGTGACATTTGCCCTGTCAGCTGGGACAGGGAACTCTTGAGCTTTTCACTGCTTGCAGCTGCCGGCCGGGCTCCAGCGCTGTTGCAAACGCGTGTTGCCCACCTGCCCCTTGGCCGTGCTCTCTCTGCAGGGCTGTTCTGCAGCTGCTCAGCCCTCACCTGTTCTCTTCTGCCCTCTGGCTCATCAGGGCAGGCCTGTAACAGCAGCAGCAGCAGCAGCAGGAGGAGGAGCAGAGTCTGGACAGGGTCCCCAGGGTGCTGGGTAGAGACACAGCTTGGACTCCTCCTTTGTCTGTCTGGGTTAAGAGCATCTGTTTAATTTTTAGGACACCTTTGCATCTGGCTTCAGCCAATGGCCATGCAGATGTCGTGAGATATCTGCTAAGAAAGAACAGCCAGCCCAACCTCGCTGACAGCTTCAAGAGAACGGCCCTGATGAAGGTGTGTGGAATGCCTTCTGAGCTTGGAGGTGGGGCTTAGTGCTGGGGTGTCAAAGGGGAGGTGTCTGGCAGGATTCCTTGCAGGGCAGGGCCATAGAAACACGCCTATTGCAATGGGCACGGCACAGCCTCTGTTAGCTGATCTTTGCAGATGGTCTTCTATGGCAGCACTCAGGAGCTTTGGGAGTTGTGACAGAGGGGGATGGAAAAGTTGGAAGCCTTTCCCTTTTGGTGTGTTGTTGCCAGGCAGTGCAGCAGGAGCAGGAAGAATGTGTTGCTGTTCTGCTGGAACACGGTGCCGACCCCAATCTGGCAGACGCTGACGGCAACACTGCCCTTCACCTGGCTGTGCTCTCTAAAAACACAGCTGTAGCAGGGCTGTTACTGGAGCATCATGCCAACAGTGATGCTCAGAACCAGGTAACCTTGGCACGTGGCTAAAGCTGCTCTTTCCAAGAGCTGCAGAGCTTGTCTGTGTCTTTCTAATGGGGATTCTTTCTCCTTTTAGTGGGGATTTACCCCCTTGAAACTTGCAGCCTTGCAACAGCACGAGGAGATTCTGGAGTGCCTTGTGAACAAAGCAGCTGACAGGCCTGCTCAAGCCCAGGGGGAAAGGTGAGGGCTTTGTCAAAAGAGCCCCCGGGTGTTCTGGGTAGTCTGCAAGTGGGACCCAGACGAGGGGCGTGGCAATGAGCTGGGCAAAAGAAGGAGCAGCCCCGTGGAAGCAGTTCCCCGTGGGAGTGGTAAATGCAGGTCTGCCCTTGGCTGCTCTCGTACCTCAGGGGCTCTCGTCCTTTGCCCGCTGAGGTCTGCAAGAAAGCCTTGTCTGTGGTGCCCTCTCCCCACCCAGAGCCAGAGCCCCGGGGAAACTTGCCAGTAGCTCAGCAGCGTGGCTGCTCTGCAGGCCAGGGGGGGTTAAGGCACGGCAGAGTTGGGGCGTTCAGTGCTCTGAAGGGAAGCGTTGGGGGAAAGAGAAGCAACACTGTCCCAGGGGACACGAGGGGCTCCGAGCACAGAAGGAGAAAACTTCCTGCCATGGAGATGGTCAGGGGGTCGAAGGGCTTGCCCTGGGAGTTTGTGCAGCCGCATGTGGGGGGACTTTGAAGAGCAGTGCAAGGAACCCTGAACAGCATGGCCTGAGCTGGTAGCTGAGGCTGCTTTAGGGAGGCCCCTTGGAAGAGAAATTCTCCAGTGCTTCCATGGACTTGGCTTTGCTTTCATGGAGCTTGTAGGAAAGGGGGGAAGAGCTGTTTTGGGAGCAAGCAGGGGAAAACTGATGCAGGGTCAGACACGTTTCCGATGAAATTTTGCATGCTTTAGGAGTGCTCTTGTGGTTCCTGGAAGCCATGAGGCTCACCTGGAGGAAGATAATCTGCGCTTGCAGGAGGAGCTGGACAGGGCTGACGTGGAGGTATGGAAAGCCTGTCCCCACAGGGAGAAACCTGGGGGTGCCTGTTGCTTCCTATCCATCCTGAAAACGGACAAAACAGTGTTCATTGTGTTCATTGGGGAGTAGAAGTGAAGCTTTGAAGGGACTTGAATGGATTGCAGTTCTTTGGGCAGAGGGGATGCACACAGACATGCAGCACCTGAGTTCTTCAGCAGCAGCTGGCTCCTCTCTGGAAAAGCTCCCCTGACAACTGTGGATTCTTCCCGTGATTTTACAGCTGCAGGAGGAGGAAGAAAAGCATCTTCAGTCTGAGCATTGTGTTCCTGACTTGAAGACTGCCTTGGATGCCAAGAAAAGAGAGGCAATAACTTCCTCCCAGAAACTGCAGGACCTCCTGGAAGAAGACGCGCAAGAGTAAGAGAGTAACCCAGTGAAGCGAGGGGTCTGTGGCTTTGGGGGATTGGGTGGAAACAGGGGGAGAGTCAGTGGGATTTTGAAGGACGCTTCTGCTGTGGCTTCTGTTCCTTAGCACAGTTTGCCTGGCATTGGGTTTTCTGGTAATAAGAGCTGTATTTCTTCTTAAGCTTTGCAAGTGAGAACAGCAGATTGGAAGGCACTGTCCAGCAGCCAAGCGAGAGCGTTGAAGCCCTTCCGAGAGCCCTGCAAGCCTCTGCCTCAGTAAGCTGGTCCTAAATTTGCCTTTTTGTGACTCTTGAGCCTAGTTGCCTATTTCTGTGGGGCACCTGTCAGATGAAGTTTTCCTGCAGAGCCTGGGGAGCTCAGTTTCTGCCTTCTCCTCAGCAGAGGCTGCTCAGAAAGCAGCCTGGTCCTTTCCCCAGCTGCTACAAAAGCCCTGAGGATATTTGGTGTGCTGGACACTGGAGGAATTCTTAGATTCTAAATGAGGAGTTTCGTCATGATCTCCAAGGGACCCAGAAGTATTGTTGCCAGAAGTGTCTCCCAAATTCTTAAGTCGGTGTAAAGTTTCTTCTTTCTGTCGGGGAATCTTTCAAGTGTTTTCTAGGCTCGTTTCCAGTAGATGATAAATACAGTTGCCATGGCCACCCCCTTGAGAGGTTTTCCCAGAATTCACTGCCTTTAGACCATGCTGAGTTTTCTTTTCCTTTTTTTTCTCTGTGTCCAGGGTGGTGAACTTTCCCAGCAGCTGGACATGGAGCCTGGAACAGGCATGCAGCTCGAGGCCCTAAACCAGGCTGTGCAAGAAGAGCTGTCCACTCTGCTTGGGAAGTGTGAACAACTGGAGAAGAGCAAATGTCAGCTGCAAGAAGAGGTGACAAAACACCACCATCATTTGGAGACTTTGGTGCTGGATGGCAGCCAAAGAGAACAGTGTACAGGAGAGGTGGCAGAAGGAGCTGACCAGGAAAGAAGTCCAAAGCTACAAGAGGTCAGCCTCGTTTTGCAAGTAAGTGAATTTCTCCCCAGTGTCCACAGGCTCTTCATTAGGAGCTTTGAAGCAGAGTGCTCATTTGGGCTTCTTTCCCACTGCAAAGAATTGTTTGCCCTGGTAGCTCCTGGGTTCTGCCTTGGTTGCTGCTGGGAGTGAGGAGGCAGAGCCGCCTCTCTGAGTCAGGCTGGGCCCTTGAAAGTGGGTGGGTGCAATTTTGTGCTGGGCAGAGCTCTCTTTTTCTTGTGGTGGTTGAAGGTGCACTGTCTCCTTCAGGCACAGGCAGCCCACCAGGCCCCACTAGGACAAACCAGAGACAGTCATTGTGATTTCGTGAGAATCCAGTTGGAAGAAAGAATTAGAAATCTGGAAAGTGAATTGGAGAGGGTCAAAAACACCCAACAAGAGAGAGCTTCTCGTAAAGAAGCAACACAGGGAGAAATAGGGATGTACAAAGAGCTGTATCTGGAGGAAGTGAAAACCAGAAGATGCCTGGCCAAGAAACTGGAAAGGTAAGTCCATGCTTGTTTGGAGTGGTAATGAGAGAGTCCTTTTTCTTCCTGCATTTTCCTTGGAAATCCATCTTCTCCATCTGGCCAGCATTATTGCCCTCCATTGGCCAACAGGGTCTGATGGAGTTGCCAAGACCCTCTCTTTGATATTTGAAAAGTCGTGGCAGTCAGGGGAAGTCCCAGGTGAGGGGAAAAAGGGAAACCCACTGTGGCCATCTTTGAAAGGGGTAGAAAGGAGGGCCCTGGGACCTGCCAACGTGTCAGCCTGCCCTCTGTGCCTGGGGAGGTGATGGAAAAGATCCTTCTAGAAGCTCTGTCAAGGCACGTGGATGACAGGGAGGTGATTGGAAGCACCAGCACAGCTTCCCCAAGGGCAAGTCCTGCTTGACCGACCTGGTGTAGTGTAACGTGGAGCTGATAAAAATGGGGTGTCAGGACTGCTGAGCTGAGCGATCCTCATCCTTCCATCAAGGCTGTGTTGCTCTACAGGGATGCCCGCTAAGCACGGGCACCGACCACTGCAGATCCTGATAGCCCTGGCCTGTCTGTGTGGGTAAGCACAGTTTATTGATAGGAAGCAACTGAGAAAGCAAATTTTTTAATATCCTTTTAGTGTCCTTTAATTCCTATTTTATTAATTAATACTGTTACATAAATAAATTGTCCATAGTATTTCCCTTTAATTTCCCTTTTTACTAACCAATATCGCGTTAATAGTTATCCGTAATATTGTGTTAAGATCCTTTTTTGGTATCCCTTTAACTGCCTTTTTACTAGTTAACACTGTATTAAATGCTGTTCATAGTATTTGTTTTAATGCCAACTGATAAGGTAGTTATTTTGTATTCTTTTTAAGTTTTTTGATTCTCTTTGCTAAGTTTATTATTATTATTATTATCACTGTAATAAAAGATATTTTATGTGTTTGAATGTCTGTTGCACTTATCTTTATTCCAGGCATGTATCCTAAAGAATTGTTACACATCTATGTTCCCTGTTAAGACTCTTGTTGCAATCTCTCCTTCCACATTTTATCTAGCTGTTCTTATTACAAGCTCTTTTTCCGTTTCTTTCAACTCTGATAACATCAAGTCTATGTCTGACCAATCAATGTCCTGATTTTTTACAATGAATTCAAATCTCTTAGCTACCTTCTCAGGATTTTCCCTAAAAAATTTAGCTTCCTCTCTCCAGCTATTCAAGTCACTTGCTGAAAAGGGTGCTTTCCCTCTTGTCTGATTACCTGTGGGTGTTATTACCTGCTGCAGGGGAGCCACCGTGGGACTTGTTTTGGTTTTAGCTTTTGTTCTAACCCCAGTCTTGCTCTTGGCTTTCTGTCCCACAGTCCAACCACCATATTTGCTACTCACTCCCTCTTCTGGGTCCTCAACGCTCTCTGCTACACTCTCAGAATCTTCTGCATCCAATCCCCACTCCTGTGGGCTGCTTGGTCCTTGCCGAGCCAGCTCTGCTCCTCTAAAATGTGTCGGCTGCAGTTCCTGAGGGTCTGGGATACTTTCCTCATCACTGTCTCTCCCAGCTTAAAGCACCTCTGACCTATCCTACAGGCATCACAGCAATGCTTTCTCAGCTTACTATTTTTCTGACTCTTTTCCAATGCCAACACAAGGGGATCTTGGGGGGCTACATTGATTCCACAACCTTTCAGCCATTATGGCTTATGTCTTAAAGTGAAAAACATATCTGCATACATCACTTCATCCCACTTCTGCTCCCTGCAGAGGAACAACAGAAGCTGTAAAATTGGATTATAATTAATACTCCCTTGAGGAGGCCACTTCTTGCCATCATCTAATAAATAGAGCAACCACCAATTCTGGCAATGTTTTAAAAAGGTCTTTTTACTTAAGTTCCCTCCAGGAATACCTCCAAAATCTTTCCAATGTTTTAATATACACCCCACAGGAGTCTTGGCATTTATTTCTTTACTCATTTTGACCCCTCTTATGAAGAAAAACAATTAAATCTATAATATCCTAACAATCACAACTATTATACTGCCAGATGATATCTACCCTTCAAATCCAAGTACTACTTCTCAATAAGAAACCTCCTAAACCCACTAATTTTACAACCAACCTGCACTAATACAAAACTCCACGAGAAGTCCCCCTTAGACCACAAGTATACCTGGTTCTCACAAGAAGCCTGTATAGCCACACAAATCCACAAGATGCTGCTGTTGACCACCAAATGCACACTCTATAACAAACCTAAGGGCTTTAAAAATGTCATGTCATGTCATGGCTGGGCTTCGCGAACGAAGAATTGGGAAGGCTCTATCCACATTTGCTACAGGCACGCTGGTGACTTATGAGGCCAATACGTGACAGACAAATCCGATTGCAAAAGGCACAGCAGAAAGACTCCTTAGATGGTGTATTCTGCAAGACACGGTTCTTTCTGCGTTGCCTTTTTTCCTCGAGAGTGATCCTGCGTGTGTTCTCAAAGGAGACAGCTGCGTTATAGATGGTGTGTCTCCAGGCCTCCCGATTTGAGGCCAGAGTAGACCAGTTATAGTGATCAATATGGCCAAGGCTCCTCTCATGTGGCAGCCAGTGGCAAGTTCACCATAGAGCAGGATCTTAGGGAGGTGGTGGTTGGTCCTTCATCCTGGAGACGTGCCCTGCCCATCGCAGCTGTGTTCTCATCAACATGGCTTCTATACTTGTGATAGCTGCTTGCTCTAGAACAGATGTGTTGGTCACATAGTCTGACCAGTGGATGTTTAGGATCGTACGGAGGCAGCGCTGATGGAAGCGTTCCAGGGGACACAGGTGGTGGCAGTAGATGACCCATGATTCGGAACCATATAAGAGAGTCGACAACACTATGGCTCTGTAAACACTGATCTTGGTGCTTTTCTTCAAGTGTTTATTACGCCATACTCTTTTGTGGAGTTTTCCAAAAGCACTATATGCCTTAGCTAACCTGTTGTCTATCTCTCCTTCGATCTTACCATCTGAGGAGATGAGGCAACTGAGGTAATTAAACTGTTGGACTGATTTGAGCTCTGATTGGCCAATGGTTATATGGGGATGATGGGGGACTTCCTGAGGTGCAGGTTGATGGAGGACCTCTGTCTTCTTTAAGCTGACTTCCTGTCCTAGTTAGGACAACTGAGACCAGTTCATCAGGGTATGGGTGTAACCCAAAACTGTGTATTCTATAGCCTTCCATGCCATTTCCCAGAAACTGTTATCAATGAACCATTTACACCCTCTGCCCATAGGGCCTGACTCCTCAGGCTATAAACTAGGTGTTAAGAGGCCTGTGAGATAGGAGGATGCTCCTGTCCTCACACCCTTTGTGGAACTCCCCGCCCTGAGGGAAGTGCTGAGCATTCCTGCCTGAACTGCAGGATATATAATCTTGGAGTCTTGGAACATTTGGAACCACTCTGTGGGATCCAGAGAAGGACTGCGGCTCATCGCTCTCAAACAGACTTGGACCACCACCCTATACTGGACTCCAATCACCACTTTTGACCAGACTGCAACAGCTCTCCCACCAGCAGGTTCTTCCCCTCTCCCTTTACTTTGGACTCAAGCGGGGCCCAAGGAACACCACGTTGTTCATGCCCCAGGGTACTGGGTTATACATTTGGGTTTTGTGGGTTAAGACCAATTGTTTGTTTGTATGATTGTACTTACTGTATTATTTTAGTAAATTGTTATTCTGACTTATAATCTCTCCTTTGAGTTGAGTTCATTTCCCCTGCTGGTTAACTCTTAAACCAGCACATTTTTTGGCCGCCCAACGTGGGGCAGAGAGAGAGAAGTCAGAATCACAATTTCACTTTAAGCATTTGTCTATTTGGATATAGAAACTCCCTGATCACCATGTTGTTTGATGCATTCACATGGATGTTGTATTTGAGCCTGTTCATATTTCCACAGATGGGGAACTATTTGCCTGTTTTGATGCTCTCTTTAAGACCAGGGAGAGGGATCCAAATTGCTTTATTAGTATATTATGTTTATGTCATTCTAACATCAGAAGCAATGAGTTTCATTGTAAATGTGTATTCAGTCCTGTTTGCCTGTCCTGGTTTGGGTTGCTACCTCTGGGGCCTCATTAAAAATCGTACCCAGCCCTTTGGGGGAACAGGGGGGGATGGTTGTTTCCAACCTCTCACCTCCTTCTTCCCCTTCAGACCTGCTACAACAGTTTTTGAAAACATTGAGTTCCCTTTTGATGTTAAGGACAGCATAATGTTATTGTTAGTGTTGCTCTGTCTGCTCTGTACTGTGTACACCATGTTTAGGGTCAGAACAGGGCCTTCTAGGGAGGTTGTTTGGACACCTGCCCTGGGAGCAGATAATGCTGAGTGGCACGGGAAGTGGGAGGACATCAGCCAGTATTTGGAGAAGTTTTCTCCTCCAATGATCTGGAAATTCACCCCTGAACAACTGCAGGATCCTGTTAGCATGATAAGACTGGTGAAGGAAAAATGCTCTGGCAGCTCCAGAGATGACCAGCTCACAGCAACCTGCTGGGCCCTGGCCACTGCCTACCGGACACTACTTGACATGGTACAGCACTGTCAGGGGGAGGAGAGAAGGACCAAATCCGTAGGCACCACGTCCACCCAAACCACAGCTGAGTCAGAGGGAGAAAGAAATAAACCAACCGGCACCGTGTCCACACAAACCATCGAGGAGCCAGAAGAACAACCAAAACCAATAGCAGTCACTCCTGTCCAGAAAAGGAAATCAAAGACTAAATCAGTCCGTATAGCAAATGATGACGAAGAGGCAGGACCTTCACATCCACTGGAGGAGACAGAGCCAGAAATAATCACTCGGTCCCTATCCCTGGGTGAGCTACGCGAGCTCCGGAGAGAGTTCACACGACAGGCGAACGAGTCCATTCTGACCTGGCTGCTCCGAATCTGGGATGCCGCAGCTAACGATACAATCCTAGATGGGAGTGAAGCCAGACAGCTGGGGTCCCTGTCTCGAGATGTAGTCATTGATCAGGGGATTGGAAGGAGGCAGGAAACTCTCAGCCTCTGGCGGCGACTGTTGTGCAGTGTGAGGGAGAGATACCTTTGCAAGGAGGACCTCCACGTACAGCAAGGACAGTGGAACACGATGGAACAAGGTATCCGGTGCTTAAGGGAGTTAGCTGTACTGGAGATAATCTTTTCAGACGATGAAAGATTCCCTAAAAGTCCAGATGGCGTACAGTGCACCTCCCAGATGTGGTTAAAGTTTGCACGACTCGGGCCAGAAATGTATTCCCGCTACTTAGCAACGCTGCAATGGAGGGAGGGAGAGGACAAGGTGGGGGCATTGGTTAGTAAACTCAGGATGTATGAAGACACTGTCACCGCCCCATTACGAGCCCACGTCTCATCTGTGGAAACCAAACTGGCTGAACACGTCCGAAGCCTGGAAGAGAAAATTGAAGAGGGACACCAGAAGCTAAGAGAAGAAATTAAGGAAGGGATCTTCCATATCTCACCAGGACAAACAAGAGTCTCTGCTATTAGGAGCCAGCGTCCCCCAGCTAAGGAGAGAAGGTACACTCCACGTGGCAATCTATGGTTTTACCTCCGTGAGCACGGAGAAGATATGAGGAAGTGGGATGGGAAACCCACCCCTTCCTTAGCAGCCCGGGTACGTGAACTGAAAAGAGGAACAAGTACCACAAGGAACTCTTCAAGGGTAAACGTTGCTCCAGTCTCTCGTGGGCAAGACTCCAGACGGTACAGGAATGATGATACGTCTGATCCTCTTGAAGGGACCTCCAGGTCATACCCACAAGAAGAGCACAATGAGTACCATGACCAGGACTAGGGGTGCCCTGCCTCTAGCCAGGTAGAGGAAAGGGACAATCGAGTCTATTGGACAGTGTGGATTCGGTGGCCTGGCACATCAGAGCCACAAAGGTATAAGGCCTTAGTGGACACCGGCGCACAATGTACTTTAATGCCATCAAGATACGTAGGGGCAGAATCCATCTCCATTTCTGGGGTGACAGGGGGATCCCAACAGCTGACTGTACTGGAAGCTGAAGTGCGCCTGACTGGGAAGGAATGGCACAGACACCCCATCGTGACTGGCCCAGAGGCCCCGTGCATCCTTGGCATAGATTACCTGAGGAGTGGGTATTTCAAAGACCCAAAAGGACTTCGTTGGGCTTTTGGCATAGCTGCTGTGGAGACGGAGGAAATTAGACAGTTGAACACCTTGCCTGGTCTCTCAGAGGACCCCTCTGCTGTGGGACTGCTGAAGGTTGAAGAACAATTGGTACCGATAGCCACAGCAACAGTGCACCGTCGGCAATACCGCACCGACCGAGACTCTGTGACCCCTATACATAAGATGATCCGTGAACTGGAGACCCAGGGGGTGGTCAGCAAGACTCGCTCACCCTTTAATAGCCCTATATGGCCAGTGCGTAAGTCCAGCGGAGAGTGGAGGCTGACGGTGGATTACCGTGGACTCAATGAAGTCACACCACCCCTGAGTGCTGCTGTGCCGGACATGCTGGAGCTCCAGTACGAGCTGGAGTCCAAGGAAGCCAAGTGGTATGCCACCATTGACATTGCCAATGCCTTTTTCTCCATTCCTTTGGCAGCTGAGTGCAGGCCACAATTTGCTTTCACTTGGAGAGGTGTGCAGTACACCTGGAATCGACTGCCTCAGGGGTGGAAACACAGTCCCAGCATTTGCCATGGACTGATCCAGACTGCACTGGAAAAGGGTGAGGCTCCAGAGCACCTACAGTACATTGACGACATCATTGTATGGGAGAACACGGCGGGCGAAGTCTTCGAGAAAGTAGAGAAGATAATCCAGATTCTCCTAAGAACCGGTTTTGCCATTAAACGGAGTAAGGTCAAGGGACCTGCTCAGGAAATTCAGTTCCTAGGAGTGAAGTGGCAAGATGGACGCCGCCTAATTCCCATGGAGGTGATTAACAAAATAGCAGCCATGTCCCCACCAACCAGCAAGAAGGAAACACAGGCTTTCTTAGGCGCTGTGGGCTTTTGGAGGATGCATATCCCCGAGTATAGTCAGATTGTAAGCCCTCTCTACCTTGTGACACGGAAGAAAAATGATTTCCAGTGGGGCCCCGAACAACAACAAGCCTTTGAACAAATTAAACAGGAGATTGCCCATGCGGTAGCCCTTGGGCCAGTAAGGACAGGACAGGACGTGAAGAACGTGCTCTACACCGCAGCCGGGGAGAATGGCCCTTCTTGGAGCCTCTGGCAGAAGGTGCCTGGGGAGACCCGAGGATGACCACTGGGATTCTGGAGTTGGGGATACAAAGGATCTGAAGCCAGCTATACACCGAGAAAGAGATCCTGGCTGCCTATGAAGGAGTTTGAGCTGCCTCAGAAGTAATCGGCACCGAAGCGCAGCTCCTCCTGGCACCCCGACTACCAGTGCTGGGCTGGATGTTCAAGGGAAGAGTTCCTTCCACACATCACGCCACCGATGCCACGTGGAGTAAGTGGATCGCTCTGATCACGCAGCGAACCCGGATAGGGAATCCTAATCGCCCTGGGATTCTGGAAATTATCACCAATTGGCCCAAAGGTGAGAGTTTCGGACTATCCTCTGAAGAAGAGGAGGAGAAGGTGACACGGGCTGAGGAGGCCCCACCATATGACAAGCTACCAGCAGATGAAAGGCGATATGTGCTCTTCTGTAGCAGTACGTTCGGATACATGTCCGGAATAAAGACAAGTGCCAAAAAATACTCAAGCACACAAAATATCTTTTATTACAGTGAGAATAATAATACTAGTAAGAAACTTAGCAAGAGGAATTAAAAACTAAAAAAAAAGGATACAAAATAACTATCTTATCGGGTGGCATTAAAACAAATACTATGAACAGCATTTAGTACAGTATTAACTAGTGAAAAAAAAAAAAAGGAATACCAAAAAAGGATCTTAACACAATATTATGGATAACATGATATTGGTTAGTAAAGAGGGAAACTAAAGGAAAAATACTATAAACATAAAAGGGGAATTAAAGGAACACTAAAAGGATATTAAAAAGTTTGTTCTCTCAGTTGCTTCCTATCAATAACCTGTGCTTACCCACACAGACAGGCCAGGGCTGTCAGGATCTGCAGCAGCTGGTCGGTACCCATGCTTAGCGGGCGTCCCCGCGGAGCAACACAGTCTCGGTGGTAGGATGAGCATCGCTCCACTCAGCAGCTCCGACACCCCATTTTTATCAGTTCCACATTACACTACGTAGGGCCAGTACGTAGTATAAGGTGAGGCCTGAATGGCAGCCAAACACCGCCTAATCATGACCTCATGGCAACAGTCTGCGCATGCCCTACTTGTAGGGCAAGGGGCGAGTGACCCCTGCCCACATAATCTTCCTCCCATCATCATCTTTCTCACCCCTATGGATGACCTCTACCATTGTGTTTCAAGGGTAGATGTATCTATCTTGCAATATGTAGCAAAACCAAGGAAAAACTCAGCTCTGATAATAGGGGATATCAAGCTGACTTGCTAAAAAGCACAATGGACCTTACAAGCTGACTTGTTAAAAAGCACAATGGACCTTACAATTAGCTTCTGCCATAAGTTACATTGTACCATAGTCTAGCTGGTTTCACATCCTAATATGAGTTCGTTCTCACGCCTCTATGCTCCATTGATCATCTAATTCAACAGTACCCCCCTTACATACCACCGCGTGATCAATGGTAGCAAGAGGGTGATAACGAACTACTCGAGATTGTAATGCATTTAGCTTGGTGTTTATCATTCGACGTACACATGTTAGTATACAGGGAATCATACACAATATGCATGTTATTATACATCCAACTATTGACAAGCCTATTAACGCTTTTCGTAACCAGGGCCATCCCCATTTCCAATCACCAAAGAGGTTCCATTCATCACGAACATGTAATTGTTGAGTAAGGGCTTTCAATTTCTGGATGCTAGCATGAACAGATTCAGAATGATCACTTAAATTCATGCAGCACATGCCCTCAAAATCTTGACAGCCATGTCCCTGGGCTAACAACAAAAAATCAATAGCAGCTCTATTTTGTAAACTTGCATGTGTAACAGAATCTACATCTGTGAGCAATGCACTCAAAGCAGCAGAAGTAGCATTAGCTTCTTTAGCCAACCAGCATCCTAGTTTATTTAAAGAAGCCAAAGCATGAGCAGTCCCTATCTGAGATATTATACTAGCAGTTATTCTTTCGGCTTTATTCCAAGACCTTACATCAGAGTTACAGTCCGGAGTAAATCGTCGTGTGTCACGTCTGCGTCTTCTTAGTTTAGGCAAGGTTACGCTGCGAGGATGAAAAAAGGTTAATTGTCCAAAGGTACAAGGGCCTCTTACAGCCTCTCCCGGAATACCTTTCCACGCTCTTTGTCTACAAATGAGAAACAGATCATTTGGGAGACCTATCACATCAGATCCAGGAATAAATCGCTTTTGCAGAGTCTCATTGCACCAAGCTGATGCGTTCTGGTATATATCTCTAGGAAAAATGTCAGCTCCTCCTTCATTAACCTTGGTACCTGACGTATAGATTAGGTAGAAGCATCGAGTTGTAGTTAATGTCCCTAAGATGTCCAGCTTTTGTGGTTGAATGGGTAAAGCAGGAAAATTATGCATGTATGCTAAAGACTTAATATACCAAGTAGCGTCCTTTCCGCTTTTAGCTCACCACAATGCCTGGTACCACCAAAGAGGTTGTTGAGTTCCTGGATGTGTGCAGTTTGCTAACACGATCTCATTATACAGAGTTCCTCACCAGTAGTTATCAATGGGTACTCCAACCAGACAGGTGCGAAAAGGACTTGTGGGAGTTACCATGGTCACACATATCACGACCATCTTCATCACGTTGGCCGGGGTGGTCCACACATTGACATCTAAAACAGAAGTCAGCAAAGAAGCACAGTATAGCTGATATCTTTCTGGAAGGTACAGTTGGGTCTGGAAAAGGCTCTGCTGCTCTGCACCCTCAGGGGAGAAACCAACTCCTGGGGGCTGTTGGATTCCATCCCACCGCGTGGTCCATGGTTGGACCATGACACTGGTGAATGACTCGAACAGCGTATTGATGAAGTGTCATTTCTAAAAATGTAAACAACATACCAACTGAGTAACAGCGAAAATACAGACAATAATATAATCATGTCCATCCCCAGTGAGATCTAAGTGGATTACAGTGGTCATTTACTTGGAGTCAACAGTACTTGAGATAATCTTTTCCCGGTTGACAGACCTAGTTTCTAAGTTTGGACAGGTGAACAGGTGTGTCCAATCATATGGGCTCAGACAACGCAATGAATCTCAGGAATTTCTGCAAAATATAAAGTCTAGTACAACAGAACTTCTCATTTCAGAATTTTATAGTTTGGATTCATCTTTTATAGTATGAAGTGGTTGACTGCCAGTCACACATTTATAGGCCTGTTAGGAGCCATCACAGGCAATGTATATCTGGAGTTTGATGCAACACCAGACAACATCCTGGTCTCACCAACCACTCCCACAGAAAGCTTGCACTCTCTGTACAGATTCCAGGCCTCATCGGGAGCAAACCGTCCTGCCCCAGTTTACCCCTGACTGCAGTCAATCCCCCTTCACCTCATGGAGTGATAGTACAGGTTATCTCTTGCCTCCATGCTATAAAAGAATTTTATCTATCTTTACATTAACTATACCATTGAGTGTGAAATCATTTCTGTACTTAACTAGAATATTACCAATTCATCATAAGAAAATTGTAAACATGATGCAAGCCAGAGCCCATAGGGAGGTCCACAAACATCAGTCCTTCATTTGCAGTCTTGCCAACCAGCTTTTCAACATAAGCTTTTCTTCTGCGAGGCCTAGCACCTCACACATGGTTATTTCACAGTCACATATATTCTTGTATAGACTCATAAGCTAAAAGGTTTCTGTCATTTGTTGATTCCAAATAATTCTTGCCACCTGCTGTAACACTACTGGGACAAAACACATACAAATATGAGCATGCAAAACAATCAGTGTCTGATTTAGAATTCTCAAACCACACCGTTCTGTCTGATCTTCACAAACATCACTGGTGTGACATGAATAGCACAGAAACAGATCGTTCTATACAGTGATGACCATTAGGCTTCAGGATGTTACAAGTTTTATAGTTTTCCATTGTCTTCTTTCCCCCCTTAGTGGTATGTCTACCTCATCCCAGGAGACAAAACCAAGCACAATTACAGTCCCTCTGCACACAGCATCACATATGTCTTTCACTTCTTGAAGCCAGGGCTTAGCTTTAGCCTTTACCTTTAACACTGCTGCCAGAACAACTTAGCAGCACACAGTTCAGGAATAATATTCCAATTCTGATTGTTGCTTACCAGTAATACAAAACAAAGCATACAGATTGTTGGTGCAACTCATCTAAGAAATATAGAATTCCAATTTGGGACACGAGACCTGCTATGCAGAAAAGAATAACCAATCTATCTTGTTATTCAAGATACATGACCTGCACTGAATAGGCTAATGCAAGAGTAGTCATGGCTGTGGTAGGTATATCCCCCCAGCCTCTGACCAGGACATTGTTCATTACATGAATCACAACATCAGGTGTGGACAAGACACACAAGAGACAGGTACACGATAACTGAGTCATTACACCAGTTAGCAAAAGTTAGTAGACACAATTAACTATATTTAGGATATGTTTTTCTTCCATGTGATATTCGGGCTGGTCTTGTGCTGCTCAACGTTCACTGATCTCTGTTCAGAATTCTTGCCGTTCATGATAAGGTTTCATCTAACATGTTGGAAGCCAGCAGGGTCCTGTGGGAGGCAAAACACAAACAACTCCCCCCTTCCAAATACTAACAACTTAATATTTACTTGAGGTGTCATATTACTCTTCCTCATTACAACAGTATAATTGTATCAAGTTAAGGTTTTGTTCTGTGGGTGGGAGGCCTGGAAGGTCACCAAGTTGCTGCAACCTCTCTATGATCTCTTCTATGGGTGCCCCCAAGTTAGACACTAGTAGTGGAATAATGTATGGTTTCCAGGGTACAGGACAGCCTTCTAACAGTTTGTTTCACATTACTGGAATTAAAGGCTGTTGCATGTAAAGTTCTGGGCTCTGCAGCTCAATAGCTACTTTCATCCCTTCCCCCTTTAATATTTTGATTGCTTGATGCAGAGTTACCCAGGATGAACTTCCATCCTGCCATGATCCATCATTAGTAAAACGGTCACTGAGACCTTCAGCAATAACTGAAACTAAAGTTCTATCAACTCCTGGTGTTTGTCTTAAACGCCAAAGGGCATTTTGTACATATACGTCATTAGTTAACCCTAAAAACTTCGTGGCATCAACTTCGTCTATTATCACAGAGTCAGCTCCTTGCTCCATTAACCTAACCATCCACATTTGTGCTCGTTCTCCAGGTTGCTGAGAATATTTAGATAAAAGATTTTTAATATCCTCTGGGGAGAAATCAGCAACTTCATCCTGCCTCACTCGGTTACCCTGGTTATCTATCACGGCCTTCCGCCGTACAACAGGGGCTGCCTTTATTCTATGTGCCAGTTTATCTGCTGTCGATAACTTCTCTGAATTTGCTATAAAATTGTCCTCATCAGAATCATCACTACTACTCCATATGTTACCATCCCACTTCTCTGGATCCCAATCAGGGGAAGTGACTATGGCTCGCACCCGTGGCCCCCGATCATTTCGGTCTATTTTCTTTTGTCTGCGCCGAACAGTTCTCACAGCATATTTCTCAGCTAAAGTAACACATTTATCTTCTACCCTGTTCTTCTTGGCCTGAAGGTCAAGTAAAGTCTGGCGTTGTACCAACTGAGTGGCTCTTACAGCATTCAGCTGCTCCTGCAGTTTTGTGCATTTTTCCACAGTTAACTTATATGCAGTAAGCAGTGCACCCCCCATTCGTCCAGCCTGTTCCAGACGACTGCTTGATTTAGTAGTAGGGGTAAACTGCTCCCAGTATCGCAATACCTCCATCGGGGTCTGCTGCCCCCAATACTCAAGAGGAATCTTTGTACATGCTTCCCACTTACTCCACAAAGTAATCCATGGCTCCTGCCCCAGTTCTATTAATTCACGGGGAGGAGCTTTCTTGGGTTCATTGCCGCCTGCGGCTGACCCTCCTAACCACTTTTTCATCTTAATCTACTAACGTTCTTGCCAACAAAACAATGACAACAGATTCTCAATTTTTAAGCTAAACACAATGAGACACACCAATCCACAAACTATGGCTCTTACATCACAAACAAGCCTAACTACACATACACATCAAATCTAAAATCTCTATATACCAACCACAAAATACACACTCTACAATAACTCTGAATGAATCCTCAGAAAGACATACCTATGAGTGAAACAACAATAAAACCTAATCCACCGGGTATCTTCTAGGCTTTGATTCGCTCCACACCGAATACAATAAAAATTTAAAGTACGATCTAGCCTTATCTCCTGGCTGCCTCTAGGTCCCAGGATATATTTATTACAATTAATACAACGAAGTCGTACATATAAACAACAGTTGCAAAAAGGACAAATCTTAATTCTAGGTCTCAAGAAGTGTGATCACAATTAATTGCTCAGAACTACCTCCCATATGCAAAAAAAAACCAAACAAAGCATATAAAACACAAGCACTGCCACCCATATAGTAACTTAATCAACAAGAACAACAAAACCCAGTTTAAAACAAAGTAAAACTAGCAGAAGATATGAACCCAGACACTGGCACCCACGGCACCCACACAGAGTTCACCTCGCACACAGGGACGCGGCTTCCCAGGCTATGCTCTCCACCTGAGAATCTCCCTTTTACACAACACACACGGGGACGTGGCTCTCCAGGCTGTGCACTCCACCTGAAGATCTCCCACCAATACACAGAGAAACGTCAGCTGAGCACTCCACCAACGAATTCCCTGGGGCACTGCTTATTCCTCCATGTATCCTGCCGACTACGCCAATTTATGTAGCAGTACGTTCGGATACATGTTCGGAATAAAGACAAGTGCCAAAAAATACTCAAGCACACAAAATATCTTTTATTACAGTGAGAATAATAATACTAGTAAGAAACTTAGCAAGAGGAATTAAAAACTAAAAAAAAAGGATACAAAATAACTATCTTATGGGGTGGCATTAAAACAAATACTATGAACAGCATTTAGTACAGTATTAACTAGTGAAAAAAAAAAAAGGAATACCAAAAAAGGATCTTAACACAATATTATGGATAACATGATATTGGTTAGTAAAGAGGGAAACTAAAGGAAAAAATACTATAAACATAAAAGGGGAATTAAAGGAACACTAAAAGGATATTAAAAAGTTTGTTCTCTCAGTTGCTTCCTATCAATAACCTGTGCTTACCCACACAGACAGGCCAGGGCTGTCAGGATCTGCAGCAGCTGGTCGGTGCCCGTGCTTAGCGGGCGTCCCCGCGGAGCAACACAGTCTCGGTGGTAGGATGAGTATCGCTCAACTCAGCAGCTCCGACACCCCATTTTTATCAGTTCCACATTACACTACGTAGGGCCAGTACGTAGTATAAGGTGATGCCTGAATGGCAGCCAAACACCGCCTAATCATTACCTCATGGCAACAGTCTGCGCATGCCCTACTTGTAGGGCAAGGGGCGAGCGACCCCTGCCCACATAATCTTCCTCCCATCATCATCTTTCTCACCCCTATGTATGACCTCTACCATTGTGTTTCAAGGGTAGATGTATCTATCCTGCAATATGTAGCAAAACCAAGGAAAAACTCAGCTCTGATAATAGGGGATATCAAGCTGACTTGCTAAAAAGCACAATGGACCTTACAAGCTGACTTGTTAAAAAGCACAATGGACCTTACAATTAGCTTCTGCCATAAGTTACATTGTACCATAGTCTAGCTGGTTTCACATCCTAATATGAGTTCGTTCTCACGCCTCTATGCTCCATTGATCATCTAATTCAAAAGTACCCCCCTTACATCTTCACGGATGGCTCCTGCCGCATTGTAGGGACAAACCGAAAATGGAAGGCAGCTGTATGGAGTCCCACACAGCGAGTTGCAGAAGCGACTGAAGGACAAGGTGGGTCGAGTCAGTTTGCAGAGCTTAAAGCCATTCAGTTGGCTTTGGATATAGCTGAACGAGAGAAGTGGCCAAGACTCTATCTCTACACTGACTCATGGATGGTGGCCAATGCTCTGTGGGGATGGCTGGAGCGATGGAAAAAGGCCAACTGGCAGCGCCAAGGGAAACCCATCTGGGCGGCGGAGATGTGGCAGGACATCGCTGGCCGGGTAGAGAAGCTGAGTGTGAAGGTCCGTCACGTAGACGCTCATGTAGGCAAGAAACGGGCTAATGAGGAGCATCGTAACAACGAGCAGGCGGACCGAGCTGCCAGGATTAAAGTCTCTCAGGTAGATCTGGATTGGCAGCACAAAGGAGAATTATTTCTGGCTCGATGGGCCCATGACGCCTCTGGTCACCAGGGGAGAGATGCAACATACAGATGGGCTCGTGACCGAGGGGTGGACTTAACCAAGGACATTGTCTCACAGGTCATCCATGACTGTGAGACATGTGCTGCCATCAAGCAGGCCAAGCGGGTGAAGCCTCTATGGTATGGTGGACGGTGGTCGAAGTACAGGTATGGGGAAGCCTGGCAAGTTGACTACATCACGCTCCCCAAAACCCGCCAAGGCAAGCACTACGTACTGACCATGGTAGAAGGAAGTACTGGATGGTTGGAGACATACCCCGTGCCTCATGCCACTGCCCGGAATACCATCCTGGGCCTTGAAAAACAAGTCCTGTGGCGACACGGCACCCCAGAGAGAATTGAGTCTGATAATGGGACCCATTTCAAGAATGTCCTCGTAGACACCTGGGCCAAAGAGCACGGCATTGAGTGGGTGTATCATATCCCCTACCATGCACCAGCTGCTGGAAAAGTTGAGCGGTGCAACGGACTGCTGAAAACCACCCTGAAGGCACTGTGTGGGGAGACTCTCAAACACTGGGAGCTGCATTTAGCAAAGGCCACCTGGTTGGTCAACACCCGAGGCTCCATCAATCGAGCTGGCCCTGCCCAATCAGAACTTTTGCATACTGTAGATGGAGATAAGGTCCCCGTGGTACATATGAGAGGAATGTTAGGGAAGACTGTTTGGATTAGTCCCACCTCAAGCAAAGGCAAACCCATCCGAGGGATTGTTTTTGCTCAAGGACCTGGTTCTACCTGGTGGGTAATGCAAAAAGATGGGGAGACACGTTGTGTACCACAAGGGAACCTAATTCTGAGTGAGAATGGTCTGTAATGTTTCATTGTATATATATGTATATATATATAGATGTATATAGTTTTAAAGGGATATAGTTTTTTTAAAGGGGGTTAATTTGGGCATGACATGGATGGCATAGAATAAGGGGTGGATAATGTCCTAGTTAGGACAACTGAGACCAGTTCATCAGGGTATGGGTGTAACCCAAAACTGTGTATTCTATAGCCTTCCATGCCATTTCCCAGAAACTGTTATCAATGAACCATTTACACCCTCTGCCCATAGAGCCTGACTCCTCAGGCTATAAACTAGGTGTTAAGAGGCCTGTGAGATAGGAGGATGCTCCTGTCCTCACACCCTTTGTGGAACTCCCCGCCCTGAGGGAAGTGCTGAGCATTCCTGCCTGAACTGCAGGATATATAATCTTGGAGTCTTGGAACATTTGGAACCACTCTGTGGGATCCAGAGAAGGACTGCGGCTCATCGCTCTCAAACAGACTTGGATCACCACCCTATACTGGACTCCAATCACCACTTTGACCAGACTGCAACAGCTCTCCCACCAGCAGGTTCTTCCCCTCTCCCTTTACTTTGGACTCAAGCGGGGCCCAAGGAACACCACGTTGTTCATGCCCCAGGGTACTTGGTTATACATTTGGGTTTTGTGGGTTAAGACCAATTGTTTGTTTGTATGATTGTACTTACTGTATTATTTTAGTAAATTGTTATTCTGACTTATAATCTCTCCTTTGAGTTGAGTTCATTTCCCCTGCTGGTTAACTCTTAAACCAGCACACTTCCAGTCCAAAGAGCTCAGCAGCATCTGCAAAGCAGGATGTTAAACGCTGCAAGGCTGCTTCTGTGTGGGCATTAAAAATACTGAAATCTAACAATGCACCTTCTAAGAAACCCATGGCTATGAGTTCGTCAGTAATATCTGGCACACCGAGTTTCCTCCAAAGTCTGATTAGCTCCACATCTAATACAATATAAATTCAAAGTCCAATCTATTCTTATTTCTTGGGTAGACTGGGGTCCAAGAATATATTTCAAACAATTATTACATAAAGCACGCACATAAAATGAACAATTACAAAATGGACAGATTCTAATTCTAGGTTTCTGGCTATGTGGTGTATTCACAGTCAACCTCTCAGACCCCCTCCCCATAAAAACCTTAACAAGATGTCTCTATGGCTGGTTCAGAATGAACAGACACTTCAGAAGCTCGATTTTGCTTCCACACAAAAAGAGAAAACACAAAATTATCAAAGCAACATAAAACAAACCAAAAAATATGACAACTGCCACTTTCCAAGAATACACAATACTATAGGCGCCTCAAACCATAAACAAAAGAACAACCAAAAGGAAACTTAGACACCTCGTTTCCCTCAAAAGAAACAATATCTGGCCAAATACAAACAAAACTGGAACATACCAGCCCGAAGGGGATATTCCCCAGGAAGAGCATCCTCTCCCCTCTCAGCGAGACGGCGTCCCGTCCTTGTCTTATGGGAATCCAAAACCAAAATAGACAAACCCAAATAAAAATGCCTTTTACCAATAGGCAGCATTCTTGTCCAGCCCCCGCAGGAAGCCACCGAAGAAGGGAACCCCTTCAGGTGAAAAGACTCATCCAAGGGCACCCAAGGGGGTCCCGACATCTGAGGATTCCACATCCAGGAGGAGAAGTCATTGTCGTACTGCAGGTCACCAAATGAATCTGAAAAATCCAGTTTAAAGAGCTGCTCAGAGACTTTTGTCTCTCTTGAGCAGCAAAGGTATTTATTTGCTGACATTGGGAGCAAGCGTGGTTTGCACCATAGAGAACTTGCTCAAAGGCCTCACACAAAATCAGAGATTTTTATACATTTTTCATATATGATTAAATGTATATTCATATGATTACAACATCTATCTACACACATGAATAACAGGCGGAGTGTAGGCAGAGCTCAGGCGGAGCTTGGGGCGGTGCTTCTCTTGGTACTCAGTTCTGCTAGGGTTTAGGTCTTCCTCCCATGAGTCTGGGGTCTTTCCTCCTCTTCATCAGCCTTGAACTCTTTACCTTTCCATTGTTCTCGACCAACTCGGTGAAACTTGGAGAAAGCCCTGGCTCCGGGCCTATTTCTGCTATTCAAATTTCTACCTTATCTTCCTGAATCCTAATTTATTACCTCTGGGCCTATTGAATATTGCCTCTAGCATTCTTCTAAGTTTTGGTCCAGTAAGCAGAACAGAACTAACTGTGGTGACACAGACCCATTAGATGTTAGGGGGCTTTTTAGCAGGCCCAGATCTCAGTTAACACCTTTGGGCTGAGCTTCTTGTTTCACCTGGGGCCCCTCGGACACTTCACGACCTGATGTCAACAAGGGGGAGCCAGTGACACTGAGGAGTCTCAAGGACCCAAAGGCACCCTGTGACACTGGGGCACCTCGTGGTTATCGGTCTCTTCTGATAGTTCTGTGCAACCACAGAGAGGCAAAACAGCAGAGCCTGAGCGTGTTGATCCAAACTATTCCCATCTCATCTGAAGATGCCCCTGCTAACAGAGGTCCTGTGTGTTCCCTCTGCTCTCTGGGCACTTGCATCCTTTGAGAGCTGCCCATCACTGCGGTAGCCAAGAGCACAGGGCGGGGGATCCCCTGGAGGGGAGCAGAGACATCTTTCCTAGATCACCTTGCTCAGAGTCCCATCCAACCTGGCCTTGAATGTTTTCAGGGTTGGGGTGATGCCCAAAAAGGCGCAATGGAACTGTTTAGAGACAGAATTTTAGCCTTTAAACAGCAAGGTATTTATTTAAGCAATGTTGGAGAACAGCCAGCTTGCGCTGGACAAACTGCTCTGCCTTTTCAGTGAAAAGACAGGGTTATATATATTTTCTACAAGTCATTACAACATTTTCACATGCATATTCATAGAATTGCAACATCTAGTTATAATATTCATAATAGGTGAGTCTGGGTGGGGTTTGAGGTGGAGTTGTCTTTTTGGGGTGATATTCAGTGGTCGTTCCTGTTTCTTCAGGGGGGGGTTGTGTTTTCAGTCTTCTTCCTCAGCTGAACTTTTCAACTTTCTGGATTTTTGCTGACTCTATGGTGAATTTTGCAACAGTTTTGGACTCAAGCCCCTCTTTCGCCCCTTATCTTTAATTTATGTAGGTGTGCGAGCATTCTTCTAGTGTACAGTACCATGTAATCCTTAAGCTCTGGTTTCTATCTCTAGCTAAGCAGTACATTCTAGCTAAGCATTACATTATTCTGAGCAGCAGATTCTCTGGATTAATATTTAGAGTTAACTCTTTTAGGCCTTAGCTCCATTTCAGGGGAATCCACCACCTCCCTGCAAATGTGTTCCAGTGTTTCATTCTCACAACAAAACATTTCTTCCCTCTCTCTAGTTTGAACCTTCAGTCTTTTAGTTTAAGCCCCTCACCCCCTGTCCTATTGTGACAGGCCCTACTGAACCCTTTGCCCACATGTCTCTAAAAAGCTGCCTTGAAGTACTGGAAGGCCCCAAGGAGGTCTCCCCACAGCCTTTTCTTCTGCAGGCTGAAGAGCCCCCACTCTCTCAGCCTGTCTCCATGCGAGAGGTGCTGCAGCCCTGGGATCCCCTGGGTGGCCTCCTCTGGAAGTGCCCCAAGAGGTGCGTGTCTTTGCTGTGCTGAGGAGCCCATGGAGCTGCAGGAGATGCCAGGGCTGGCAGGGGAATCCCCCCAAGCCATTGCCATTGTGGGCGGGTGCGTTGCAGACAGCCAGAGGAGCCCAGAGCTGGAGGCAGCACTGCAGGAGGGGTCTCAGCTGAGCAGAGCAGAGGGGCAGAACCCCCCTCCCCTGCTGCCCACGCTGTGGGATGAGCCCAGGACATGGGGGGGTTGTGGGCTGTGAGCTCCCATTGCTGCCTCACATCCTGCTTTTCATCTCCCACTATCCCCATGGCCTTGGATGCAGGGCTGCTCTCCATCCCTTCAGCCCCGACCCTGGCCCTTGAGATCTGGGGGCATTTGACACCCGCTGGCTCCTTTGATCCCCTTTCCCATCCCTCCCAGAGCACAGGGAAGGACTGAGGGACCTTGGCTGATTGTCCCTGACCCTCCCCTGCCCCAACACCAAGCTGTGCTCCTTGGGGACGGTGCTTGGACAGCCCCAGTCAGACCCTGTTTCCCGCTGTGCCCCCAAACCACCGGGTGCCCCAGGGGACGTGGGAACACACATGGACACGGGAAGGCACCCGTGGAGGTGGGAACACACCCACCCAGACAGACACAGAGCATTTGTTTTGCTGCAGGGGTTTATTGATTCTTGCAGGGAAATTGCCAGGGCACCCAGGGGATCAGGGGGGTCCTCCAGGGATGATCATCTCCTCATGCCGCTGGAGGGGGCCAGGACACGGGTGTCACCACCACTTCCAGTCCTGAAAGACAGAGCCCCAAACGTCACCCCTGGTGTCCACAGGGACATGGCAGGGGCCTTGTCCCCACCCCGTCTGTCTGCAGGGAGCTGGGGCAGGAGAAGGGAATTGGATGCTGAGATCCATGTGGCCCCCAGAGCCCCCCAGCCCGGGATGCTCTGACACCTCCCCGAGCCCCTCCCTGCCCTCCCGGTGAGCCTGGGGGTCTGCAGAGCCCCCAGTGCAAGGCCAGGCTTGGGGGCAGCTCTGTCCAGCTGCCCCGGAACACGGAGCAGGGACAGCCCCCTGTGTGTCCCTCTGCTGTCCCCAAGCTCTGCTGTCCCCAAGCTCTGCCCACTGCAGAGGGCTCAGGGACCCCCCAGGGCCCTGCCAGGCTCCTTTGGGGGGCTGAGGACCCTCCCATATTTCTCACCTGGACATGCAGAGAGGCAGCCAAGCATCACTCACGCAGCAGTGGCACCGGGTCATCCACAGGCTGCTGAGAAGAAAGGCAGGGTTAGAGACACACTGGGGTGGACTGGGACACACTGTGATGCTAGGGAGGGTCGTGGTCATGAAATGGGAGGGTCTGGGCCCAGCAGAACTCGGGGTACCCACCTCAGACCTCTTCACTCGATGGACATCCATGCCTCCCTGGAGAGAGAGCGTGAGGTGTCACTGGTCACTGGGGTGACCCCAGGCCCAGGAGGGATGGGGGGACTACATTTCCCCCTATTTCCCACACTGGGGACATCCCAGCTCCAGGACTTACCCCGACACATCCACCTCCTCCTTGTCCCGAGATTGGCTGGGGAAGGAGAGCAAAGGTTTAAGCAGAATTGGCCCCTGTGGGGCTGAGGGAGGGACACGGGTGCCCCCAGACCCCCCAGCCCATGGTTGGCCTCATTCTGAGGGGGAAAGTCCCTTCTGCTCCCCCCAGCCCCACTGCACCCAGTTTCCCCCAGGATCCCAGTTCCTGCAGGGCCCAGGGTAGGGATGGAGACAAGGAGAGCCAGGGGAATTCAGGGCCTGCAGGAGGGTGGGAGGGAGGAGGAGGGGACTCAAAGAGGGTGAAGTGGGGGGAATTGGGGATCCCACAGGATGGGCATTGGGGTGTGGAAGGGATGGGACTGTGGGGGATGCGGGGGAGGTGGAAAGGATACCAGTGGAGGGGACCCAGGGAATGAAGCAGGGCAAGGGTGGGGGCTGGAGAAATGGGGAAGGGGAGAGAACTGGAAGGGATTCGAGGGAGCTTGAGACTAGGGGGTCAAGGAAGGGGATTTCTGGACACGAGTGTCATGGGCAATGGGAAAGGGAAAGGATTAGAGGAGAAAGAAGGGAAGAAATGGTGTGGGAATGATGCCCTGTGTGTGTGTGGTGGGGTGGACTGGGGTGTGTGGGAATAGAGTGGGGGCCCTGAGGAAGGGCCTCCCCGGTGCAGACTGGGTTGGACTGGGGAGCACTGGGATGGCCTGGAGGGTGGTGGCCACCAGAGGGGAGGGTCTGGGCCCAGCACAAGCCCTGGTACCCACCGGGCCGCCGATGACGCCTGCCTGTAGAGAGACAAGGAGACGTCACTGGTCACTGGGGTGTCCCCAGTGCCAGGAAGGGATGGGAGCCCAAAGTGCCCCCACTTCCCACACTGGGTGCCCCCCAACTCCCAGACTTACCTCCCCACATTGGACGCCGCCGGCCTGAACGGGCTGCAGGAGGAGAGCAAAGGCTTGGTTGGGGTTGGCCTTGTGGGGCTGGGGGGGACACGGGTGTCCCCACCCCCTCCAGCCCCGGCTGCACCCTGGGCTGAGCGGGGCTCTTTGGGATTGCGGCTCCCAGGCAAGTTGGGGACACCAGTGCAGGGGGAAAGGCAAGGGATCGAGGGCAAAGCCTGGAGGAAAGGCCCTGGGAAGGGGCCATGGCAGGGCATTTCCCAGTTGGTGCCAGTTCAGCCTGGCCAGGTCTTGTCCCACTTGAGCCCAGGGTGGAGCTTGGGCCTGTTTGTCCTCCTTGGACTCCAGTGGGGCTTGGCCCAGTTCCACCCAGTTTGGGTTGGGCCTTTGCCTTGGCTGGGAAAGAGAGGAGATGGTGGGGAGATGCCCCAGGGGACCAAGAGGATGGGATGGGGAGGCCCAAAAAGGTGGGATTTGGGGTCAGAAAGAGCAGGAAGCGTTGGGACTGTGCCAGGACGGAGCCGGGTGCAAGCATCCCGTGAGGAAGCGGAGCTGCAGCAGCAGGAGTTGAATTGTGGGAAGGGGAAGGAGAGAGGGAATTGTGGCCAGAAGAAAGTGGCCTGGCCCGGGACTGGGGGTGCAGGGGAGTGATGGGGGATCCCCTGGATTGGGAGGGGGCCCATCCCTGAGCCCATGGCCGTGGCAAGGGGGCCTCACCTTGGCATCTGCCGGGGGGCTCAGCAGGATGGTGAAGAGCAGGGCCACGCTGAGCACAGCGACCTTCATCTTCCTCTGGGCCTGGGCAGCGCTGGCTGAGGCTGCACAAGGGCAGGAGCACATTTATCCCTGCCGGGACTCCTCCCTGCCCCCTCCCCGAGAGCCCCCGGGGCAAAGCCCGGCTGGGCACAGCCCCCAGCCCTGGCCACAAGCCCAGCCCTGGCACAGAGTCCATCCCGCCTGCGGCACCCATCCAGCCACCTTCCCCGGCATCCCTCCAGCTTCCTGCACGGGGCAGCTGCCCCTGGAAGGGCCCAGGCCCCTGGGGGTGCCAAGGGGGTGGGCAGGGAGCTGAAAGCAGCTGCATACCCTGTGGGGACAATCCCACACAACACAATCCATCCTCCAACGGCCCCCAAAGCCTGATCCTCCTGCCCATCCCTTCCCAGAGCTTTCCCTCTGGGACACCCCAGAGCTCAGCCCAGCCCCAAACCAGGCGTGTCTGAGCACAATTGTCCCTGTTCCCACTTCAGCCCCTTGGCTGAACGCGGGGCTGGCACTGCCCCCCTTCTTGGGGCACCAGGAGCCCGGGATCAGGGAAACAGGGAGCTGGGAGATAAAGGGGCTGACGGGCAATGGGCACAGGTGGGTGACTGGGATCTCCAGTCTGGGCAGGCACTGGGGAGCACTGGGCAATGCTGGCCCTGGCACACAAGGGCTGGGCCCAGGGAAGTGCTGGGGTGGTGGCAGTGCCCGGCTCCAGCCCATTTGCGGGCACTGCAGCCCCCAAGTGGTGCAGGCCCAGCCACGGCCTCCCCGAGCAGAGCCCAGAGGGGCAGATGCCCTTTGCTGGCCCTGCCCCTGTCCCAGCTGGGCACACCGTGTCCTCCCGCATCAGCCGGGCCCCGCTCTGCTCAGTTGGCCCAGGCAGGCGGGGCCAGGCACTGGCAGCCCAGCAGGGCTCTGGCTCCACACTGGGCTGGCCCTGGCACACAGCTGCCCCAGTGCCCCTGTCCCCAGGGATGGCCCTGCCCTGCCCTGGGCCCAGCGCTGGCCCTCAGCAGGATGGCACCTTCCCGCCCCACTCTCCCTCCCTCCCCACCCGCCTCACAGGCCCCTCTGGGCTGGGACCCCCGTGGGCACAGATCAAGGACAGGCACTGAGCGGGGGCTCCCGCCACCTGCCACAGCCTCAATTCTCCACTCCCCTTTGCCCACAGTTCCGCAACACCTTCCATCCTTACGGGCCCCTGACCACACACAAGAGACCATTGTGGGGCAGCTGGGAAAACATCTCAGCTGAATGACTTGACTGTTTGCCTTGCATTTTCCCCAGGAGCCGGCAGTGACCTGGAAGATTTTCCTTTTGCCCCTTTCTGCTTCGTGCCTCGTTTGTTGGATAATTGAGGAACGTTGACAGAGGAGGGGCTCAGGGGAGGTGAAGCCGCTCAAGAAGGAGGCATTTACAGCCCCTCAACACCAAAGGTCCCACTCTGGACCATCCAAATGGTGGGAGCAGCAGCTCATTGGAAGAGGGAAATGTCCCCAGTTTGGTGTTTGAGAGAGATGGATGAGAGATGTGACCAGGGTGCCTGAGGTGCAGCTGATCCCCCCTGGACTGTCTCCTTCCTTCCCCCTGAGCAGGGCTGGGAGCACCTGGGGAAATTCCTCTTGTTCCTGCAGTCCCTGCTCTGGGATTTTTCCCACCCTCAGGTTCCAAATGTATTTTGGGCCTGGATGTTCTCCTCAGGCCGTGACCCGCAGGGAGGTGTTGGGGTGACTCCCAGAGGGAAAGGGGAGGAGAAAAGGGGGCCCTGTTCTACCCACATTTACATCTCCCTTCCCAATTTCCTGATGCCCTCAGATTCCCAGAGTCCCTCAGTAGCTGCACGAGGGGGGGGCAGGACCAGACTCAGCAGGAGGTGTCTGTCCTGTTGTCCTGGTTTTGACTGGGATAATGGACTGGTTTACAGTCACTGCCCACGACAGAGACTTGCCTTGTCTCAGCACAGAATCATGGAATCATGGACTAGTTTGAGTGGGAAGGGACCTTAAAGCTCATCCCGTCCCACCCCCTGCCATGGGCAGGGACACCTTCCACTAGCCCAGGTTGCTCCAAGCCCCATCCATTATGGCCTTGGACACTTCCAGGGATGGGGAAGCCACAGTTTCTCAGGGCAACATGTGCCTGAGTCTCCACCCCTCACAGGGAAAACTTTCTTCCCAATATCCCTCTAAGCCTGCCCTCTGCCAGTGGGAAGCCATTCCCCCTTCTCCCATCCCATCACTACAGCTCCTTGTCCAAAATCCATCTGCAGCTCTCTGGGAGCCCCTCGAGGCACTGGAAGGGGCTCTAAGGCCTCTCTGGAGCCTTCTCTTCTCCAGGCTGAACAATCCCAATTGTCCCCAGAGCAGAGGGGCTCCAGCCCTCCGAGCATCTTTGTGGCCTCCTCTGGATCCACTCCAACAGGTCCATTCCTCCTGATCCGGGCCCCCCGAGCTGGAGGCAGCACTGCAGGTGGGGACTCACCTGAGGGCAGCAGAGGGGCACATTCCCCTCCTCCCCTGCCCCCGGGATGAGCCCCGCACACGGGGGGTTTCCGGGCTGGCTCGTGTCCCATTTGTCACCCACCAGCACCCCCAGAGCCCTCTCCCAGCAGGGACTTCCATCCCTTCCTCCCCCAGCCTGCACCGATCCCAGGGGTTGCCCTGACCCGGCTGCACCACCTTGGTCTTGTCCAACCTCAGCAGATTCCCGTGTGTGCCGGGAAACGGGGGGAAGGGGAATTCACCCGACTCTTGGAGATTTGTTTGTCTGTTGGTGCCCCAGGGAAAAACAAAACCCTGGCAGTCCCATCTAGTCTGTCCCATATTCCACCCAGGAACCCTCCACCAAACAGATCCACCCGGTGGGGGGAATTCCAGGGCCCTTTTTGGGGACTGACACGTCACAGCAAAAGGATAAACCTCTCAGTGGATATTTCCACGAGTTACTCCAGCATCAACAAAACTGGCAGCACTTTTATAAAGGACTCCCTCCAACAGTCTGAGGAATAACACTCTTTATTAATACAAATTGGTACAGGTTAAAGGTTCGTGGTGGTCAGGGACAGGGTCTGGCTGCAAAAACACACTTCAAACGCTGTCAAAATTGTTGTTAAAGCAAAGCAAAGCACAATCTCTAAACCAAACCAATCCACAAATACATTAGGAAGCAAAAGCCAGCTCTAGTCCTTCCAAGCAGTGACTAACACGCAGAGCTGACACTTCCCACCCAGCACAGGCGTCCCTGAGGGGGAGGAAGGCAGGTTCAACCCCTCCATTGATCCCAGCAGTTTCAATGGAAATCTCCCTCAATTCTTTCCCCATTTCCAACTGTCTTTTATGCTCTTTCTTTAGGTTTAGGAGGAGTTTGAGGGTTTCTACTGAGAAGTGCTACAATTGTTTCTGGGTGCCTGGGGAGCTTTTTGGGGCATCATGACCTTATCCCAGCTGGGAAGCAGCAGCTGGAGTCTCTTTGCTGTCCAGGAAGCAGCAGCTGGTTTTCCTCTCTAATTCCTATTCTATGTTAACTTTTAGCCTTATCTCTCTCTCCACACTCTGGGACCATTTCTCTGGCCTGTCCAGGTCCCCCTGGATGCCATCCTGTCCCTCAGGTGTGTCACCTGCCCCGCTCAGCTCAGTGTCACGGGCTCAGGGTGCCCTCCATCCCTTGGCCTCCATCATTAAGGAAGATGCCGGATACTGGGGCCAGGAGTGAGGAATTGGAGGGTGTGGAGTCCAGCTGGGGATTCCTTGCTGGGGATAAGGGTACGGACAGCGGGATTGGGAAGGGGGCAGCAGTCCTCAGCCTCTGGAGGTGTCTCCTGCAGAGAGGGAAAGACAGGAATGGTTTGGAGAAAGATCTTGCAAATTGCCAGTGGAGGAGGTGCCCAGGATGAGATGGAATTCCCTGTGCTGGAGGCAATCACATCCCCTTGGCGTACAGGGGCTGTAAATGCCTCCTTCTTGAGCAGCTTCACCTCCCCTGGGCCCCTCCTCAGTCAATGTTCCTCAATTATCCAACAAACGAGGCACGAAGCAGAAAGGGGTAAAAGGAAAATCTTCCAGGTCACTGCCGGCTCCTGGGGAAAATGCAAGGCAAATAGTCAAGTCATTGAGCTGAGATGTTTTCCCAGCTGCCCCACAATGGTCTCTTGTGTGTGGTCAGGGGCCCGTAAGGATGGAAGGTGTTGCGGAAACGTGGGCAAAGGTGAGTGGAGAATTGAGGCTGTGGCAGGTGGCGGGAGCCCCCGCTCAGTGCCTGTCCTTGATCTGTGCCCACGGGGGTCCCAGCCCAGAGGGGCCTGTGAGGCGGGTGGGGAGGGAGGGAGAGTGGGGCGGGAAGGTGCCATCCTGCTGAGGGCCAGCGCTGGGCCCAGGGCAGGGCAGGGCCATCCCTGGGGACAGGGGCACTGGGGCAGCTGTGTGCCAGGGCCAGCCCAGTGTGGAGCCAGAGCCCTGCTGGGCTGCCAGTGCCTGGCCCCGCCTGCCTGGGCCAACTGAGCAGAGCGGGGCCCGGCTGATGCGGGAGGACACGGTGTGCCCAGCTGGGACAGGGGCAGGGCCAGCAAAGGGCATCTGCCCCTCTGGGCTCTGCTCGGGGAGCCCGTGGCTGGGCCTGCACCACTTGGGGGCTGCAGTGCCCGCAAATGGGCTGGAGCCGGGCACTGCCACCACCCCAGCACTTCCCTGGGCCCAGCCCTTGTGTGCCAGGGCCAGCATTGCCCAGTGCTCCCCAGTGCCTGCCCAGACTGGAGATCCCAGTCACCCGCCTGTGCCCATTGCCCGTCAGCCCCTTTATCTCCCAGCTCCCTGTTTCCCTGATCCCGGGCTCCTGGTGCCCCAAGAAGGGGGTCAGTGCCAGCCCTGCGTTCAGCCAAAGAACTGGAGTGGGAACAGGGACAACTGTGCTCAGACACGACGGGTGTGGGGTTGGGCTGAGCTCTGGGGTGTCCCAGAGGGAAAGTTCTGGGAAGGGATGGGCAGGAGGACATGGGTGGATCAGGCTTTGGGGGCCGTTGGAGGATGGATTGTGTTGTGTGGGATTGTCCCCACAGGGTATGCAGCTGCTTTCAGCTCCCTGCCCACCCCCTTGGCCCCCCCAGGGGCCTGGGCCCTTCCAGGGGCAGCTGCCCCGTGCAGGAAGCTGGAGGGATGCCGGGGAAGGTGGCTGGATGGGTGCCGCAGGCGGGATGGACTCTGTGCCAGGGCTGGGCTTGTGGCCAGGGCTGGGGGCTGTGCCCAGCCGGGCTTTGCCCCGGGGGCTCTCGGGGAGGGGGCAGGGAGGAGTCCCGGCAGGGATAAATGTGCTCCTGCCCTTGTGCAGCCTCAGCCAGCGCTGCCCAGGCCCAGAGGAAGATGAAGGTCGCTGTGCTCAGCGTGGCCCTGCTCTTCACCATCCTGCTGAGCCCCCCGGCAGATGCCAAGGTGAGGCCCCCATGCCACGGCCATGGGCTCAGGGATGGGCCCCTTCCCAATCCAGGGGCTCCCCAGAGCTCCCCAGCACCCCCAGCCCCGGGCCAGGCCACTTTCTTCTGGCCACAATTCCCTCTCTCCTTCCCCTTCCCACAATTCAACTCCTGCTGCTGCAGCTCCGCTTCCTCACGGGATGCTTGCACCCGGCTCCATCCTGGCACAGTCCCAACGCTTCCTGCTCTTTCTGACCCCAAATCCCACCTTTTTGGGCCCCCCCATCCCATCCTCTTGGTCCCCTGGGGCATCTCCCCACCCTCTCCTCTCTTTCCCAGCCAAGGCAAAGGCCCAACCCAAACTGGGTGGAACTGGGCCAAGCCCCACTTGAGTCCAAGGAGGACAAACAGGCCCAAGCTCCACACTGGGCTCAAGTGGGACAAGGCCTGGCCAGGTTGAACTGGCACCAACTGGGAAATGCCCTGCCATGGCCCCTTCCCAGGGCCTTTCCTCCAGGCTTTGCCCTCAATGCCTTGCCTTTCCCCCTGCACTGGTGTCCCCAACTTGCCTGGGAGCCGCAATCCCAAAGAGCCCCGCTCAGCCCGGGGGGCAGCCGGGGCTGGAGGGGGTGGGGACACCCGTGTCCCCCCCAGCCCCACAAGGCCAACCCCAACCAAACCTTTGCTCTCCTCCTGCAGCCCGTTCAGGCTGGCGGCGTCCAATGTGGGGAGGTAAGTCTTGGAGTTGGGGGGCACCCAGTGTGGGAAGTGGGGGGCACTTTGGGCTCCCCATCCCTTCCTGGCACTGGGGACACTCCAGTGACCAGTGACGTCTCCTTGTCTCTCTACAGGGAGGCGTCATCGGCGGCCCGGTGGGTACCAGGGATTGTGCTGGGCCCAGACCCTCCCCTCTGGTGGCCACCACCCTCCAGGCCATCCCAGTGCTCCCCAGTCCACCCCAGTGTGCACCGGGGAGGCCCTTCCTCAGGGCCCCCACTCTATTCCCACACACCCCAGTCCACCCCACCACACACACACAGGGCATCATTCCCACACCATTTCTTCCCTTCTTTGTCCTCTAATCCTTTCCCTTTCCCATTGCCCATGACACTCGTGTCTAGAAATCCCCTTCCTTGACCCCCTAGTCTCAAGCTCCCTCGAATCCCTTCCAGTTCTCTCCCCTTCCCCATTTCTCCTGCCCCCACCCTTGCCCTGCTTCATTCCCTGGGTCCCCTCCACTGGTATCCTTTCCACCTCCCCCGCATCCCCCACAGTCCCATCCCTTCCACACCCCAATGCCCATCCTCTGGGATCCCCAATTCCCCCCACTTCACCCTCTTTGAATCCCCTCCTCCTCCCCCCCACCCTCCTGCAGGCCCTGAATTCCCCTGGCTCTCCTTGTCTCCATCCCCACCCTGGGCCCTGCAGGAACAGGGATCCCAATGGGAAACTGGGTGCAGTGGGGCTGGGGGGAGCAGAAGGGATTTTCCCCCTCAGACCAGGGGCCAACCATGGGCTGGGGGGTCTGGGGACACCCGTGTCCCTCCCCCAGCCCCACAGGGGCCAATCCTGCTTAAACCTTTGCTCTCCTTCCCCAGCCAATCTCGGGACAAGGAGGAGGTGGATGTAAGGGGGTAAGTCCTGGAGCTGGGATGTCCCCAGTGTGGGAAATGGGGGGAAATGTAGTCCCCCCATCCCTCCTGGGCCTGGGGACACCTCAGTGACCAGTGACACCTCACACTCTCTCTCCAGGGAGGCATGGATGTCCATTGAGTGAAAGGGTCTGAGGTGGGTACCCCGAGTTCTGCTGGGCCCAGACCCTCCCCTCTCATGGCCATGACCCTCCCTGGCATCCCAGTGTGTCCCAGCCCAGCCCAGTGTGTCCCAGTCCAGCTCAGTGTGTCCCATTCCACCCCAGTGTGCCCCACTATATCCCAGTGTGTCCCAGTACAGCCCTGTCTGCCACAGTCCAGTGCAGTTTGTCCCAGTCCAGCCCAGTGTGCCCCACTATATCCCAGTGTGTCCCAGTACAGCCCTGTCTGCCACAGTCCAGTGCAGTTTGTCCCAGCACAGCCCAGTGTGCCCCAGTCCAGCCCAGGGTGTCCCAGTACATCCCAGTGTGTCCCAGTCCACCCCAGTGTGTCTCTAACCCTGCCTTTGTCCCCAGCCCCCCGTGGCTGACCAGGTGGAGCTGATGCGCCAGTGACGCTCGGCTGCCTCTCTGCATGTCCAGGTGAGAAATATCGGAGGGTCCTCACCCCCCCAAAGGAGCCTGGCAGGGCCCTGGGGGGTCCCTGAGCCCTCTGCAGTGGGCAGAGCTTGGGGACAGCAGAGGGACACGCAGGGGGCTGTCCCTGCTCCGTGTCCCGGGGCAGCTGGACAGAGTTGCCCCCAAGCCTTGCCTTGCACTGGGGGCTCTGCAGACCCCCAGGCTCACCGGGAGGGCAGGGAGGGGCTCGGGGAGGTGTCAGAGCATCCCGGGCTCAGGGGTTCTGGGGCCACATGGATCTCAGCATCCAATTCCCTTCTCCTGCCCCAGATCCCTGCAGACAGACAGGGTGGGGACAAGGCCCCTGCCATGTCCCTGTGGACACCGGGGGTGACGTTTGGGGCTCTGTCTTTCAGGACTGGAAGTGGTGGTGACACCCGTGTCCTGGCCCCTCCAGCGGCATGAGGAGATGATCATCCCTGGAGGACCCCCCTGATCCCCTGGGTGCCCTGGCAATTTCCCTGCAAGAATCAATAAACCCCTGCAGCAAAACAAATGCTCTGTGTCTGTCTGGGTGGGTGTGTTCCCACATCCACGGGTGCCTTCCCGTGTCCATGTGTGTTCCCACGTCCCCTGGGGCACCTGGTGGTTTGGGGGCACAGCGGGAAACAGGGTCTGACTGGGGCTGTCCAAGCACCGTCCCCAAGGAGCACAGCTTGGTGTCGGGGCAGGGGAGGGTCAGGGACAATCAGCCAAGGCCCCTCAGTCCTTCCCTGGGCTCTGGGAGGGATGGGAAAGGGGATCAAAGGAGCCAGCAGGTGTCAAATGCCCCCAGATCTCAAGGGCCAGGGTCGGGGCTGAAGGGATGGAGAGCAGCCCTGCATCCAAGGCCATGGGGATAGTGGGGGATGAAAAGCAGGATGGGAGCCAGCAATGGGAGCTCACAGCCCACAACCCCCCGTGTCCTGGGCTCATCCCACAGCGTGGGCAGCAGGGGAGGGGGGTTCTGCCCCTCTGCTCTGCTCAGCTGAGACCCCTCCTGCAGTGCTGCCTCCTGCTCTGGGCTCCTCTGGCTGTCTGCAACGCACCCGCCCTCAAGGGCAATGGTTTGGGGGGATTCCCCTGCCAGCCCTGGCATCTCCTGCAGCTCCATGGGCTCCTCAGCACAGCAAAGACACGCACCTCTTGGGGCACTTCCAGAGGAGGCCACCAAGGGGATCCCAGGGCTGCAGGGAGGTGGTGGATGCCCCATCCCTGCAAACATTCAAGGCCAGGTTGGATGGGACTCTGAGCAAGGTGATCTAGGAAAGATGTCTCTGCTCCCCCTCCAGGGGATCCCCCGCCCTGTGCTCTTGGCTACCAGAGTGATAGGCAGCTCTCAAAGGATGCAAGTGCCCAGAGAGCAGAGGGAACACACAGGACCTCTGTTAGCAGGGACATCTTCAGGTGAGATGGGAATAGTCTGGATCAACACGTTCAGGCTCTGCTGTTTTGCCTCTCTGTTGTTGCACAGAACTATCAGAAGAGACCGATAACCACGAGGTGCCCCAGTGTCACAGGGTGCCTTTGGGTCCCTGAGGCCCTGCATTGTCACAGGCTCCTCCTTGCCATCAAGAGGCCAAGAAGTGTCAGAGGTGCCCCAGGGCACCAGGAGGTCCCGCAGGGTCAAGGGCAACCTTGATTCCATGTGTCCCTGGAGTGTCCCAATGTCCCCATGGCTCCAGGAGGCCCCGCTGTGCCACAGACGAGCAGCACTGGGCCGATATCAAAGGACCCAAAAGCGATGTCACTGTGAAGTCTTGAGGGCTGGAAGGAGCCGGGGAGACCCAAAGGGCAAAAAGAGCCGGGGAGAGCCGAAGGCCGAGCCGTGCCCCGGAGACAGGCAGAGCTGAGAAACAAAAGGAACCAGGAAGACCTGGCAACACCATCCCGCCCCGGCCCCGCATTTCAGGCTCAAGAAATAGGTTTGTCCAAAAGCAGGTGGGGTGGTGGGAAGGGGCAGAGGCAGCAGAGCCCAGCGCAAAGCGAGCGGCTCCAGGCACGGCTTCTCCCGCCCGCCGGGAGAGCGCAGGGGCAGGAGCCCTTTGCCGGGTCTGGCTCCCGGCGCTGCCGGCGCTCGGCGGCTTTGGGGTTTGGCTTTGGGGTCTGACGGGAGGAATTATTGCTGTGGTGGTGGGTGGCAGAGGGGCTGAAGGACTGGGCACGAGAGGGATGCCTGTCCCCTCAAGGGACAAGTGCACAGACAGGGATCAGGTGTTCCCGCTGGGCTCAGACACCAGGTCTACCCAGCAGCACCCAGGGAAGGGAGGGAGGATCATCGTGCTCCGTTCCATCACTGTCACCAGGTCCAGTCACAGGGCACAGACAGCAGGTGTAGTGGGTTGGCCCTGGCTGGACACCAGGGACACCCTAAAGCCACTCTCTCACTTCCCTCTGCAACTGGGCAGAGGAGATTAAAAAACCAGCCAAGGATTCATTCATGAGCCAAGAGCTGGCAGAGGTCACTTCCTGATCACCTTCATGGCCAAAAGAGACTCCAAGGGGGGGATATGAACTGATGCTGAAAAACCCTGGAATAACAGAACTGCTCAGAGACTTTGCATCTTTAAGCAGCAAGGTATTTGTTTCTTCAGCGTTGGGAGCAAGGTAGCTCACGCTGGACAAACTGATCTGATGTAACTCGCCCAGACCAACGCCTGTGGGGAGATCTCTTTCCCTCAACCTCGAGGAGTGACCTTGGAGGGCATACCCAGCCAAGGGAGGAATCTCCACACACTCCCCAGGGAGGGTTTTGTCAGAAAGAACCTTACTGCATGAGAGGGGACTGGACTTTTTATAGGATAAGGTGATTGAGTGCCAGGCCCGCCTTTCCAGGCCAGCTCTCAGCTTATCTGTCAACTCAGACTTCAACCAGCAGGGTGTGTGTTCAACGTTGGACCAACCAGGATGGTTTTAGCAGAGTTAACACCGAGACAACACCCTGGCTCCAGCAGTTGATCTGGTATGACAGCTTGATTATGAGCTTGATTGGACCTTGGGCCTGGCCAGGCTGGGACTATCCTGCCACAGTCCACCAGCCAGGGGTCTTCCCAAGGTGGGTCACTGGGAATGTGGGTCACCAAGCCTGTTCCCAAGGTGGGTCACTGGGAATGTGGGTCACCAAGCCTGTTCCCAAGGTGGGTCCTCTGACAGGTGATGGAGTTGGAGCAGCAGATGAAGCTCTTCCCGCAGTCGGGGCACTCGCAGGGCTTCTCTTACTGGTGGGTCTGTTGGTGTGTCATCAAGGCAGAGCTCTGCCTGAAGCTCTTCCCACACTCCTCACACTTGTAGGGCCTCTCCCCGGTGTGGCTGTGCCGGTGCTTCATGAGGGTGAAGTTGCGTTTGAAGCCCTTCCCGCAGTCAGTGCAGCGGAAGGGCCTCTCATCCGTGTGTGTCTGCTGGTGCTTGAGGAGGTCCGAGCTGCTCCGAGACCTCTTCCCACACTCGAGACATTGGTAGGGCCATTCCTCAGTGTGGGTCTTCTGGTGCTGGGTCAGGTTGGATTTGACGCTGAAGCTCTTCTCACATTCTGAGCACTTGTAGGGCTTATCCCCCGTGTGCATGCGCTGGTGGGTGATGAGGCCGGAGCTGTCTCTAAACCTTTTCTTGCATTCCCCACATTTGTAGGGCCGGGGCCCCCGTTCCCCAGTGTGGATCTGCTGGTGGCGGATCAGGCGGGAGCTGACGCTGAAGCCCTTCCCGCATTCCAAGCACTTGTAGGGCCGTTCCCCCGTGTGCACCCGGCGGTGGGTGAAGAGGTGGGAGCCATAGATGAAGGTCTTCCCACATTCCGCACACTCGTAGGGCCGTTCCCCCGTGTGGACACGCTGGTGGGCAAGGAGGTTGGAGCTGTTGCAGAAGCTCTTCCCACAGCTGGGGCACTTGTAGGTCTTCTCCACGGCAGTGACGCGCTCCTGCACCACCAGCTCGGAGCTCCGGCTCAAGCTCCGGCCACCTTCCCAGTACAGGCTGGGTCTTTCCTCCTCAGAGCACCCTGGGCTGGCTTTGGAGCCCCTCCTCCTGAAGGATCTCCTGCTCTTTTCCTCCCCGCTGCCTTCCTGTGCCGTGGAGCCCTTCAAAACGGCCTCTCCCACCAGGGTCTGCCGGGGGGATTTGTCCTCCGTGCCCTCCGTCCTCAGCTCGGGGCCTGGGGCAGGAAGGAAGGACAGGGAGGGGATTTGCCTCCAGCCCAGAGGGAAGGGGGAGGAGAAGGAAGATGGAGAGGAAGGAGGGTAGAGAAGGAAAAAGAGGAGGAAGGAATATGAAGGGAAAGAACAAGAAGAAAAAGCAACAAGGAGAGGAAGGAAGAAGGAAGGAAGAAGAAGGAAGGAAGAAGAAGGCCCAGAACTGGACACAGCACTCGAGGTGTGGCCTCACCAGTGCCAAGTACAGGGGAAGAACCACTGCCCTGGTCCTGCTGGCCACGCTGGTCCTGAGAGAAGGAAGGAGCAAGGAGACAAGGAATGATGAAAAGGAAGGAGAAGATGGAACAGAAAGAAAAAGGAGAGAAAGGAAGGAGAAGGAAGGAGAGAAAGGAAAAAACATGAGGAAGGAGAGGGAAAAACAAGGAGAAGGAAGAAGGAAGGAAAAGGAACAAGGAGTGGAAGGAAGAAGGACAGGGAGGGGATTTGCCTCCAGCCCAGAGGGAAGGCCAAGGACATCCCCCCAAATCCGGCCCCGGCAGGACGGCGGCGGCAGCGGGGTTGTCCTGCAGCCGGGGGCGATGCTGGGCTGGGAGATACAGGACAAGACAGGGCAAAGGGGCACTGACTTCCTCCTCACCTGCCCGGGGGGCCTGTGGCATCTTCCTCTTCCTCGCAGCCTCCTTCATCTGGCCAAGCTTTGGGAAGGAGAAATCCTGATGGGGGGGAAAAACAAGAGGTGAGCACATTGGGTTGGGGGTTCCTCCCGCCCAAGTCCATCTCTAGAAGTCACCAAGCACCTTGTGTCCATAAAAAACTCCTAAACACCAAGTCTCAGCCAACCCCCCCCCGAAACTCCAAGGTTCAGACCAAAAAAACCCTTCCAGGAGTTCCCCATCTCAGGTCTCTCCACTTTGGGTTTCTGGGGGCCCCCCGTTTGGGCTGCTGGGGGTCCCACATGTATTGGAGGTCCCCCCTCTCCAAGGTCCCGCCCTCTCTGGGCTGCAGGGGGTCCCAGGAATACGGAGGGTCTTCCCACTTTGGTATTCTGGGGGACCCCCTTCTCTGGGCTGCTGGAGGTCCTGCAGTTCCCTCTTCTCCAAGGTCCCCCTGCTTAGGGATGAGGGGGGTTTTGGAGGCCCCAGGGGTACCTTCTCCCCTGACTCCTTGCTTTGGGGTGCTGGGGCTCTCAGGGGTCCCACCTCTATTGGGTCTCCCCCTCTCCAGGCTGCTGTGGGTCCCAGAAATCACAGGGGTCCCCTCTCTCTGGGGTCCCCCTGGCTGGGCTGACGGGGGTCCCAGCACTCCCCCTTCTCCAGGCTCCCCACTTCAGTGTACCAGGACTCCCAAGGGTACCCCCTCTCCAGGCCCCCATTTCAGGGTTCCTGCACTCCCAACCCTCCCCTCTCTGCAGGTTCCCCCCCTCCTTCCAGGCTGACAGGGGTCTCGCGGTGCCGGGATCGCCCCTCTCCGCTCTCCCCACTCCGGGGGTCTCAGCAGCCCCCACCGCCTCTTCCTCCTCCTCTTCCTGCTCCTCCAGGCCTGGGCCCCCCCTGCCTGGCCAGTCCCAGTTTTCCAGACCCCACACCCCTCTTTCTTTGACTCCAGGACCCCCCTGCCCCCACTTTCCTCACCATCCCACCTCTCCCTGATGCCGAATTTGTGCCCCAAAAGGCACAAAGGAACTGCTCAGAGACAAGGTTTAGTCTTTAAGCAGCAAGGTAATTATTTTATGCAACATTGGGGAACTCCCAGCTCGCGCTGGACAAAGAGTTTCAAAGCACTCAGTGAAAAGCCAGACTATTTATACAATTTTTGCGAGAGATTACATCATCATTTTATGCATATTCATATTATTGCAACATCTAGTTATAATATTCATAGCAGGTGGAGTTAAGGCGGAGGCAGGAGTGCGGTCATAATTTTGTGGAGAATTTCGGGGGTACATCCTGTTACTTCAGCTTCAGGGGTAGTCGCTTTACTCCTCTTTCTTGGGTAAACTTTTGAACTTTCCTTAATTTGGCTGACTCCAACATGTATTTGGCAGGAGTTTCTGATATTTGGCAGGAGATTCTGGACTCTGGCCCTTCTCTTTCCCCTTATCTCCCTGTGTTCCTTCCATATGTCTATTTATGTGTGTGTTAGCATTTTTGGAGCTCTTACTTTCTGTTCTTTTGTGTCAGTGTGTCAGATTTATGTATGTGTTATCTTCCACTAGTCCTTGAAACTTAGTTCTTTGTTTCTTTGCTCAGAGCATGCATTCTAAGTTAACTCTTCAGGCCTTGCTTTGTTTCATCCCAGTCCCTCGATCCCCCTGTTTCCTTCACCCTGGAGAGCCCTGGCCCCCCATTCCTGGCTATCCCACCTCATCTCATCCTCAGACCCTCTTTTCCTTGACCCTGGGACCCCCTGGAGCCCCTTCCCAGTTCTCACAGCTCTCCCCGTTTCTCCCTTTCCTTGACCCTGGGACCACTCTGACCCCCAAATCTCCCTGTCTCCTCAGTTCCCCACTCCTGGCATATCCTGTAGAGTGGTCCTGGAGTGTCCCAGGGACCCCCTGAACACCTCATTCCTGGACACCAGATCCCCCCTGCACCCCCTTATCCAGACCACCACCCCCTGCACCCACTTCCCCGGCTACAGAACCCCCTGCACCCCCTTTCCCAGCCATCCCGCCTCTCCCAGACTCCCTTTTCCTTTACCCTGGCACTCCCTGGACCCCATTCCTGCCCATCACGACCCCCCTGCACCTCCTCTCCACCACTGGGACTCTCACCCCCTTCCTCAGCTCCAGGACCCCCCTGCACCCCCTTTCCCAGCCATCCCACCTCTCCAAGTCCCCACACCCTCCCTTCTCCTTCACCCTGCCACCCCCTCCACCCCCACTCCTGCCTTTCCCACTCCCCAACCCCTCCTTTCCTCAACACCCGGCACCCCCTGAACTGCCCTTCCTGCACATCCCGGCTCTCCCCACCCACTGAACCCCCTTTCCCTCACACTGGAGGCCCCTGCACCCTCCTTTCCTGGACACAAGGACCCGAGAGACCCCCTGGGCCTCCTCTCCCAGTCCCTACAGCCCCCCTTTTGCCTTCCCTCTGGGACACCCCCAAACCCCAATTCCTGGCCACAGGAACCCCCTGGCACCCCCTTATTCTGCACTAAGACCCCCCTGCAACCTCCTTTCCCGCCCAGCCCGCCTCTCCCAGCCCCCAGGCCCTGCTTTTCCTTCACGCTGCTACCCCCTGCACCCCCAGGCCTGCCTTTTCCACAACCCACAAGACCCTTTTCTTTGGAACACGGGGGGACCCCCTGAACCCCGGGTTCTGGCCATTCTCCCGACCCCCAGCACCTCCCTTTCCCCCACACCGCCGACCCCTGGCCAGGGGATCTCCCTGGACCCCCCATCCCACCTCTCCAGAGCCCCGCACTCCCCTTTCCTCGGCCCTGGCATCCCCCAAAACCCCCTTCCCCAGCACTCTGCCCCCCGACAGCCCCAACACTCACCCCAAAAACACTCCCAGGCTTCCCCCTCTCCCATCTCCCCACTTTGGGGGGCGGGAATTGGGGAACTCCCGCCACTGTTGGGGACAATCAAAGAGTTCCCGACGCGTGGCCGGGGCCTTTGTTCGGCCTGCCGGGAATTCCCAACAAACATCCCGGCCCCCATCAGCCGCTGGGGCCCGGGGGTCCCTCCTCTCCAGGGATCGAGCTGTGGGGACACGAAGGGACCCCCACGGGAACCCCTTTGCCGCTCTCCCACCTCCCCTTCTTCCCCTCTCCCACCCTTTGCCCGTCGCCCCCCCGCTGCTTTGGCAGTGACCCACCCCCTCTCTCGCTCACTTTGGGGCTCCCAGCCCCTCTTCTCCTTCCCCTCTGCCCCTTTGCCATCGGGGCCCCCCAACTCACCTCGAGCTCCCGGCTCGGGGGATGGAGCGGGGGGAGGAGGAGCGGGCAGAGGCAAAGGAGGAGGAAGAGGAGGAGCATCGCCCCCCTGAGCGGGCGGGGAGGGGGAGCTCGGCTGCGATGGGTTGGGGGTGTGCGGGGGGTTTTGGGGGGGATGTTTGGGGCTGAGCCGCAAATGGCCCTCGGGGGGACCTCGGGGGGTCCCCGGGAGGTGTTTTGGTTTTGTTGGGGGGGATCCCGGGGTGGGTTCCCGGCAGAGGCGGGAGGTGGGCGGGGGGATGCGGGGACCCCCCCGCGGTGGGGGTCGGTGTTGCGGGGTCAGGCCCCGCCGCCCCCATTGTCAGCCCGGTGCCGGCGGGGGGGGACGCGACGAGCCCCTTTTTTAGGGCCCCCGGAGTGGGGAGAGCAGAGAGGGGCGACAGCGGAGCTGGGGGACCCCCGGCAGCCTGGGGGGGCGGGAGGGGAAGCGCGGAGAGGGGGAGCCCAGAGGGGTGGGGGGGCCGGGGACCCCCGGCCCCTGGAAGAGGGGGCTCCGAGAGGGGGGACCCCTGGGATTCCCGGCATCTGCAGCAGCCTGGAAAAGGCAGAACCCCGGAGAGGGGGCCCCCAAAACACGAGGGACCTGCAACAGCCTGAACGGGGGGACCCCCAGAACCCCAAAGTGCAGAGGGAGTGAACTTCGGGGAGGGTTTTTTAGAGCCTTTTCCACGGGCCTGCCTCCCCTGGCTGTGGTCTCCCTGTTTGTCAGCACTGTCAGGTTTGCCCACCTGAAGCCCCCCTCCATCTCCTCCCTGCTGCTGGAACTGCTGAGGTCAGTTCTGGACTCGGTGGTGCCTCCAGCACTGAACCCCCCCAGGAGGAACCAGGACCTCAAGGGTGCCTGGAGGAAAATGACTGGATGCTTTTCAGAAGCATTGAAGTGCCTTTTTTCTTCTTCACAGCATCCAGGATGTCAGACTGCTTTGTGCCACGTGTCCATTTTGTTCTTGTATTGGTGTATTTTATATTTGCATTCCTTTTTTTTCTTCACTTGTGTTACTGTTTTCCATAAAGGAATGTCATTAGTCATCTATTGCTACACCAGTACCTACCATTGCTGTGCACAGACACACTGAGGTGCCACGATCACTGTGTATTTCAAGAAAATCATGTGCCCTGCACTGACTTGTGTGTCCAAGATGCTTCCTCAGCCCTTCTCTGGAGCTGCAGGGGCAGTGCCTTTGTGCAGAGGAGGAGGGAAGAGATTCCCAGCCCAGCAGCAGGGTCAGGGCCAAGGGCTCCTGCTCTTTCCACAGCTGCTCTTTGCAGCTCCACACTCCCCTTGCCAGCCCTCTATGGGTGCAAGGCCTGAGTGCTCCGGCAGCTTGGTCACAGTCCTGCTGCGTGTCCGTGCTGGGATCACAGGCAGGGACAGGCCCTGGCACTGCTGGCACAGTTTGGGGGCACAGCGGGAAACAGGGTCTGACTGGGGCTGTCCAAGCACCGTCCCCAAGGAGCACAGCTTGGTGTCGGGGCAGGGGAGGGTCAGGGACAATCAGCCAAGGCCCCTCAGTCCTTCCCTGTGCTCTGGGAGGGATGGGAAAGGGGATCAAAGGAGCCAGCGGGTGTCAAATGCCCCCAGATCTCAAGGGCCAGGCTCGGGGCTGAAGGGATGGAGAGCAGCCCTGCATCCAAGGCCATGGGGATAGTGGGGGATGAAAAGCAGGATGGGAGCCAGCAATGGGAGCTCACAGCCCACAACCCCCCGTGTCCTGGGCTCATCCCACAGCGTGGGCAGCAGGGGAGGGGGGTTCTGCCCCTCTGCTCCGCTCAGCTGAGACCCCTCCTGCAGTGCTGCCTCCAGCTCTGGGGCTGCCTCAGGGTGTGGTTTTCTGTTGAGGAGGAAAAGGCAGGACTGAGTCAGGTCAGACTCTATTGGCAAAATGTGTCTCTCTTTTTAGGAAGACCTCTCTGCATCCCCCTCCCCTGAGCTCTGGGTTTTGCTGGCTGATGGGGGCTTTGAGAGCAGGGACCCTGTGACAGGCTCCCGAGGAATCCTCCTTGCTGTGAGAGGCAGCTCGGAACACGGGGTGATCCGAGATTAAATGTGCCTGTGACACATCAAAGCGTTTCCAGCCCTGCTGTTCACAGTTTGCCCAACTGCAGAGCAGAGCTGAGGGGATTTGCTGTGGTTTTGTTACAGTTTCACTTGGCACATTTAGGATTGAATTTGGATGGCTGAAATCCCTGACATTTCTGATGTTCTCCAAGTGAAATCTCGTGGGTCCTGGGAGGCAAAGGGATGGTCTCAGTGCAGAGAGAAGAACTACGCTGGCCATCACTCCTGTTCTCAGCCGCCCCTTGCTGGCAGCTTGGAGCTGAGGGAGGATCACACTAAGGAGCTCCCTTAAAAAGAGACAGGGCCTTTCTGGGAGCAGAGGAATCTGGGCTGAAAGGGCAGATTGACAGACTCCTTGTCTTTTCTCAGGGTGCCTGATTAGGATCTCCTCTTTCTTTTCCCAGACTGCTGCACAGAGGGATCATTGCAGCTGCCCAGAGCATTTCTATGGCTCTACCACCGAGGTGTCCTCTCCATGGGGATCCCAGACAGCACAGAGATACTATGGCAGAGCTGTGCCCTTCTGGAGGACACCCTGCAGGACACCCAGGGAAGCAGCTGAATGTCCTGAAGTTGCCTGGAGGGCACTTGGGCATTTTGCTCCCACAGACACATCCCCACAGCAGCACCCAAAGGGTTTGTGTCTGGACAGGAACCTGCCACCCCAAAGCCCCTGCACTGCCTGAGAAAAGCCAATGGTGAGAAGAAGAACAGCCCAGACAACAGGGGATGGCAGGGAAATGCCACAATGCGGCTGCCAAGGGAGGAGGGACACACAGAGAGAGATGGAAATGGGGGCCTTGTCCTTGCCTGGGCTCTGGCTGCTGCAGGGCAATGCACAGCCCAGGGGCCATGGTCTGAGGGCACAGGCTCTGCTTAGGCTGGGAAAGGAGCCCAGGTAGGAGCTGCTCAGGGAAGGGGTCTGTGCCACAGGGACAGCAGGGAGGGCCCACATCCCCCTGCCCAGCACTTGTGGCAGCAGCTCCCTGTCCCTGCCTGCCTGTCTCTGGGTGAGGAGCTGTTCCTGCCAGCAGCCCCTCCCTGTGCCCAGCTCAGCTCCCTGCCAGTGCTGCCAGAGCCATCCCCAGCCCAGTGCCCAGGGGCAGCTCTGCCTGGGCAGGGGCTGCAGAGCAGATCCCAGAGCCCTGCGGTGGCTGGGAAGGGGGAGGTGTTCTGGGGGGATGTGCTTCCTGAGAAGGGCCCCTGGAAATGGCAGAAGGTGAAGCTGTGAGGAGCTGAAGGGCCCTGCCCTGCCCTGCCATGAGGGGTCACTCCTTCCACCCACCCCTTCTCCCCCAGCCCCGTGGCAGCTCCTTGGCCGGGCTGAGAGCTGCCCCTGGCAGGCAGCAGAGTCCCTGCCCCAGCACACAGAGCCCTGGGGGCAGGACCCTGCTCTGCACCACAGCCCTGGGCACCCCTGGCTGCACCCCCACCTTCCCACCCCACAGCCAGCCCTGGCCCAGGGAACCTTCTTGCCCTGGGCCTCTGATGGGGCAGCAGCAAGTCCTGCTCTGCAGCAGCTTCTCCTGCTGCGCCCTAGGAAATCCAGGAGAGCCATCCTGACAGCTCCTGGCACTGGGGGCATTTGGCAGCTGGCAGATGCACTTGCAGGAACTCACCTGCACTGCTCTGCAGCCACAGCCTGACTGTGGCAAAGGGCTGGCAAGGTTCCTCCCCTGAGCAGCTCTTCCCTCTCCGCCCACCCCAGGATCCCTTGAACTTTCTTCTCTCTTCTCCTGCCCTGCTCTGCCATGTGGCCACTTCCTCTGCACTGCAGCAACTGTGAGTCCTTCTGAAAGATCCTAGAAGCTGTGGGATGTGGCAGCTTTAGGAGATCCCTCCAGGAAGGGAAGTTGAACTTTCCTGCAGCCAGAGAAATATTCATTCAAATCCTGTGAAGGTTTCTCCCACAGTGAGAGCTCAGTCACCTCCCAGCCCAGGCTGCCTCTCATCTCTCTGCATTCTCTCCTGTGCCCTGGGTGCTGCAGGCAGTGCCCTCAGCCCTGCTGGGCTGTGCAGAGGAGCTGCTCCTGGGCAGAGCTTGCCAGGAGCTCCCTGTGTGCCAGGAGCCTGGCCCAGCTCAGCAGCACAGCAACAGCCCCAGGCAGCACTTCTGCCCTTCAGGGATCCCTCCAAGTGTCCCTGGGGCTCCAGGGGACCCTGCTGGGACACAGCTGAAGGAAATAATGATGTTCCTTCTCTCAGCTGGGCACAGACACTTCTTTCAGCAGGGTCATTTCTCCAAACAGACACTGAGTTAAATTCAAGATTCCCCTTTTCATGTCCCATCATTAGACAGGAAACCCAGACAGTGCCCAGGAGGGCTCCCTTTCACCCCCAGTGAGGGAAGGGACTCAGCTAAGTCAACAGAGGTGTCTCATTGTGGCTCTGCAGACCTGGGGCCAGAAGGACACTCAGCTCCCTCCACAGCCCCCATGGGGTGGGATTCCTCCCGCCCCAGTTCAGGGGGCCCAAAACAGGCACCTGCAGGTGATTCCTGTTGGGGCAGATTACACTGCAGAGATAAGAAATTATCTTAGCCAGAAACCATGGAATTGAAACACAGACAAGGAAAGCTTGTTTACATATACCACCTAATATTTTTATACTATCTTTTAATTAAGCAGACTTGCTGTCTCCACGAAAATCCTTTTACCACCTTGTTTACCCCATCTCCTGTTGTAATTGTGATAAAGAAATAGCTGTTTATCTGTTTGAAGAAAAATATCTCCCTGCACTTCCTGGACCCTCAACCTCAAATGTGAATACAATGTATGTCCCCCCTTCCCTGAACCCTATATATAGCTAGAGTTGTGTCAAATTCAGCTTTGTACCCACAAAGTGGATCGTGCAATTATTTAAACCATCTTAGACTCCTTGTCCCAGTTCCCATGGGAATGAATGAAGACCAAAGCCAGGAGTGACCTGCTGGGACACAAAGCCCTGGTCACTTCTGAGGGGCCAGAGGTGACCGAGATTCCTGCTGGGAACTGCAGGCTCCAATGGAGCAGTTCCTAGGCACAGGGCAGCAGCTGTGGGATCTTCTTGGAGGCTGCTGGGACATTGCTTTGGCCAACTTCAGTGGCAGAAGGGGCCCACATGTAGGACAGGGGAACCTGTCACTGTTCCTCCTGTCCAGGGCAGCCCACAGAGGTGCTCAGCTGACCAAATGCAGGGAGGGAGGCCTCTCTCCTGTTCTTTATCAGGGTATTTTCTACACATCCTTAGAGTACAATGGCAGTTGTCTCCTGGACATCCCTTCCTTGCTGAACATAATTCAGGGCAGCTGAACCTGAATTTAGTACCCAAAGAGGGGCCTGTAGTGCCAGGGGAGGTGCCAGGGCTCTGCAGCACAAGTGCAGCAGCTGCCATGGACAGCACAGGGCCTGTGCAGGGACCCCATCCCCATTCCCAGCAGTTGTGTGACAGGCACCACCCAGGGCTCCTCAGACACATTGGGGGCCTTTGGGGCAGGGAGTGAATCCCAGCCCTGCAGGGACATAAGGTCTGGCCCTTCTCTATCCAGCTGGTGCTGGGCAGTTCCTGAATACAAAGCACATCCCAGCAGGGTCTCCACTCCTGTGCATTCCCTTTTTGTGTGGTTTAACCCCAGTGAGCAGCCAAGTGCCACAGAACTCACTCAGTCCCCCGACCTCCCCCTGCACTGATGTGGGGAGGAGAGTCAAGGAAAGACAAAACCCGTGGGTTGAGATAAGAAAAATGTAATAACTGAAACAAAGTAAAGTATGAAAATAATAATAAGTGTAGTAACTGTAATAATAACTGTATTGAAAAGGGAGACAAAAGAAAGAGAGGAATAAAACCCCAGAGGAACAAGTGATGCTCAGCATGGTTGCTCACACACACTGCCCAGTGCCCCACACCCCAAGCAGTGATCTGCCCCTCCTGCACAACCTCTCCTCATGTATCCACTGGGAATGATGTTCTGTGGTGTGGAATATCCCTTTGGAATGTCCAGGTCGGCTGTCCTGGCCCTGCTCCCTCCCAGGTTCTTGTGCACCCGGCAGAGCACGGGAAACTGGAAAGTCCTTGATTAGGGTAAGCACAACCAAACCATCAGTGTGTGATCAACATTGTTCTCCCATGGAACCCAAACCACAGCCCTGCACCAGGTATTAGGAAGAAAATTAACTCTCTAGTTAGGAAGAAAATTAACTCTATCTCAGAATTAATCTGTAGTTAATCTATAGGAAGATTAACCCTATCTCCTAGGAAGAACAGCCAAGACAAGGTTGGTGTCCACCCCTTATTCCACACCATTTACACCATGTCAGATCCCACACTTTCCAATACATTCCACCATCACCTTTCCTATCATTTGATATAAACCCACAGATCTCATTGCTTAGTCTATGAAAGTCTATTGAGTTCATTTAGTCCAGGATTTTAGGCTCCATCTGCCAAAATACTCTTTCAGGGCAGGAAAAATGCTGTCTACTGTGAGATTGTTGCCTGTTGCAGCCAGTTCTTGTTCCATCACCGCTGTGCTTGTCTGGTTTCCTCCAAGCTCATTGTTCATTTCTCTCAGTGGTTTTCACTGTAATACCCCTGACACGGCAAAGAGTGGCCACAGCAGTGAGAATGCAGTGTTAGAGAGTTACCACCGTAACACAACTGAATTCCTTGGCTATTCTCACCCAAAATCCAGTCCCTTCGAGGCACACACTGGATTTCTCATCTTTCCCTCCTTCCCCACCAAGTGCCTCCATGTCCTTGAGACACGTGAATCCCACGGGTGCACTTCCCTTTGCCTGAAGCAGGAATAACCCAGACTGTCTTCTCAGCATGTTTTTAATGTGCACTACAGGAACTTTATCCCTTTCCATGGCACGTAAAAACTTGGATTGGACAGGGCCAGCCCAATTGGCACATCCCCCAGTGCTGAGTGACCAGGTGGCCTTTGCTAAATGTGCATCCCAATGTTGGCAGGTCACAGCACCCACTGCATCATTCCATCTTTCCCAAGGCTGGTGCATGGCAGGTGTACTGGTTTTAGCACCATCAGGAAATTAAAATTCAGATAAGTCAGAGGGGCCCTCACCAGTACCTTGTCCCTCTAAGTTTTTCATGTTATCCCACAGATTTCCCAGAACAAGCCTGATCTTGTGCCCCTCCCCCATCATGTCCAGTGTAGAGCCCTGTGACTCTGTGGGGGCTCATGGAACCAAAGGGACCCTGGGACACTGTGGGGGCTCATGGAACCAAAGGGACCCTGGGACACTGTGGGGGCTCATGGAACCCAAGGGACCCTGGGACACTGTCAGGAGCCTCGTGGTGCCCAGGGCTGAGGAATCCCGTGGGTGCAGGTGGCTCAGGGAGCAGCTGCAGTTGGAGCTGTGGGATGAGCTCTGGGTGAGGGGCCTCAGCCCAAAGGCCGTGAGCTGCTGACCCTGGAGCAGCCAAGGGAGAGGACACTTGGAGACAGGGCAGGAGCCCGGGACTCAACAGGAAGAGCAGTTTGTGTGCTTGGAGTGTGAGGAGATAAAACCCCAAGGAATTTTTTGTTGTCGGTCCTTCCTCGAGGCACCAACTCAGGCTGTTTCTGTGTTTCTTCTCCAGGAATGAAATGTTTTATTGTTTCTAAGACATGAGACTCTGCCATGGGAAACCTGGGGTGGAAGCAGTGAGGAAACCTAGTCTGACTGTGAGAGTGGGGGGTGTGGGGAGTCACAGGGGATCCGTCGGGTCACTGGAGCTGCTGCTGCTGAGAAGGGGCCTGAGTGTCAGCAGTGCCAGTCTGGGCTGGCGGGAGAGTGACTGCCAGGGAGTGTTGGGAATGGTGAGCCTGGGAAGTTCCCTTAAGAGTGTGAGGGGGATCTCGTGTGCAGAGACCCCCAGGAGCCCCCTGAGCCGCTCTGCTCATGGCAAGGATGCAGAGAAGGCAGAGTTACTGAACACCTTTGCACTGACAAGATCAGCCCTCAGGGATCTCTGGCCTGGGAGACCAGGATATAGGAATGTTGGAAGGAAGATCTTGCCTTGCTCATGGAAGATTGGGTCAGAGAACACCTCCAAAAACTCTACCCCCACAAGTCCGTGGGACACTTGATGACCTCCTGTCACCAAGGGGACCCTGTGACACTGTGGGACCTCGTGGTTATCAGTCTCTTCCAAACGTTGTGTGCAACAACAGAGAGGCAAAACAGTGGAGCCTGAGTGTGTTGATCCAAACTATTCCCATCTCACCTGAAGATGTCCCTGCTAACAGAGGTCCTGTGTGTTCCCTCTGCTCTCTGGGCACTTGCATCCTTTGAGAGCTGCCCATCACTCTGGTAGCCAAGAGCACAGGGCGGGGGATCCCCTGGAGGGGGAGCAGAGACATCTTTCCTAGATCACCTTGCTCAGAGCCCCATCCAACCTGGCCTTGAATGTTTGCAGGGATGGGGTATCCACCACCTCCCTGCAAATGTGTTCCTGTGTTTCAGCATTCTCACTAGAAAATAGTTCTTCCTTATCTCTAGTCTGAACTTACCCTCTTTTAGTTTAACTCCCTTACTCCCTGTCCTACTGTGACAGGCCCTACTGAACTCTTTGCCCACATGTTTCTAAACAGCTGCCTTGAAGTACTGGAAGGCCCCAAGGAGGTCTCCCCACAGCCTTTTCTTCTGCAGGCTGAAGAGCCCCCACTCTCTCAGCCTGTCTCCATGCGAGAGGTGCTGCAGCCCTGGGATCCCCTTGGTGGCCTCCTCTGGAAGTGCCCCAAGAGGTGCGTGTCTTTGCTGTGCTGAGGAGCCCATGGAGCTGCAGGAGATGCCAGGGCTGGCAGGGGAATCCCCCCAAGCCATTGTCATTGAGGGCGGGTGCGTTGCAGACAGCCAGAGGAGCCCAGAGCTGGAGGCAGCACTGCAGGAGGGGTCTCAGCTGAGCGGAGCAGAGGGGCAGAACCCCCCTGCCCTGCTGCCCACGCTGTGGGATGAGCCCAGGACACGGGGGGTTGTGGGCTGTGAGCTCCCATTGCTGGCTCCCATCCTGCTTTTCATCCCCCACTATCCCCATGGCCTTGGATGCAGGGCTGCTCTCCATCCCTTCAGCCCCGAGCCTGGCCCTTGGGATCTGGGGGCATTTGACACCCGCTGGCTCCTTTGATCCCCCTTCCCACCCCTCCCAGAGCCCAGGGAAGGACTGAGGGGCCTTGGCTGATTGTCCCTGACCCTCCCCTGCCCCGACACCAAGCTGTGCTCCTTGGGGACGGTGCTTGGACAGCCCCAGTCAGACCCTGTTTCCTGCTGTGCCCCCAAGCCACCGGGTGCCCCAGAGGACGTGGGAACACACATGGACACGGGAAGGCACCCATGGATGTGGGAACACACCCACCCAGACAGACACAGAGCATTTGTTTTGCTGCAGGGGTTTATTGATTCTTGCAGGGAAATTGCCAGGGCACCCAGGGGATCAGGGGGGTCCTCCAGGGATGATCATCTCCTCATGCCGCTGGAGGGGGACAGGACACGGGTGTCACCACCACTTCCAGTCCTGAAAGACAGAGTCCCAAAGGTCACCCCTGGTGTCCACAGGGACATGGCAGGGGTCTTGTCCCCACCCCGTCTGTCTGCAGGGAGCTGGGGCAGGAGAAGGGAATTGGATGCTGAGATCCATATGGCCCCAGAGCCCCTGAGCCCGGGATGCTCTGACACCTCCCCGAGCCCCTCCCTGCCCTCCCGGTGAGCCTGGGGGTCTGCAGAGCCCCCAGTGCAAGGCAAGGCTTGGGGGCAGCTCTGTCCAGCTGCCCCAGGACACAGAGCAGGGGCAGCCCCCTCTGTGTCCCTCTGCTGTCCCCAAGCTCTGCCCACTGCAGAGGGCTCAGGGACCCCCCAGGGCCCTGCCAGGCTCCTTTGGGGGGCTGAGGAGCCTCCCATATTTCTCACCTGGACATGCAGAGAGGCAGCCGAGCATCACTGGCGCATCAGCTCCACCAGGTCAACTATGGGGGACTGGGGACAAAGGCAGGGTTAGAGACACACTGGGGTGGACTGGGGCACACTGGGATGTACCGGGGCACACTGGGGTGGACTGGGGCACACTGGGATGGACTGGGGCACACTGGGATGTCGGGGAGGGTCGTGGCCATGAGAGGGGAGGGTCTGGGCCCAGCAGAACTCAGGGTACCCACCTCAGACCTCTTCACTCGATGGACATCCATGCCTCCCTGGAGAGAGAGCGGGAGGTGTCACTGGTCACTGGGGTGTCCCCAGGCCCAGGAAGGATGGGGGGACTACATTTCCCCCCATTTCCCATGCTAGGGGCATCCCAACTCCAGGACTTACCCCGACACATCCACCTCCTCCTTGTCCCGAGATTGGCTGGGGAAGGAGAGCAAAGGTTTAAGCAGGATTGGCCCCTGTGGGGCTGGGGGAGGGACACGGGTGTCCCCAGACCCCCCAGCCCATGGTTGGCCCCTGGTCTGAGGGGGAAAATCCCTTCTGCTCCCCAAGCCCCAGGGCACCCAGTTTCCCCCAGGATCCCTGTTCCTGCAGGGCCCAGGGTGGGGATGGAGACCAGGAGAGCCAGGGGAATTCAGGGCCTGCAGGGAGGGTGGGAGCAAGGAGGAGGGGACCCAAAGAGGGTGAAGTGGGGGGAATTGGGGATCCCACAGGATGGGCACTGGGGTTTGGAAGGGATGGGACTGTGAGGGATGCGGGTGAGGAGAAAGGGATTGCAGTGGAGGGTACCCAGGGAATGAAGCAGGGCAGGGGTGGGGACAGGAGAAATGGGGAAGGGGAGAAAACTGGAAGGGACTGGGAGGGAGTTTGGGACTGAGGGGTCAAGGAAGGGGATTTCTGTACACGAGTGTCATGGACAATAGGAAAGGGGAAGGATTAGAGGAGAAAGAGGGGAAGAAATGGTGTGGGAATGATGGCCTGTGTGTGGGTGGTGGGGTGGACTGGGGTGTGTGGGAATAGAGTGGGGACCCTGAGGAAGGGCCTCCCCGGTGCACACTGGGGTGGACTGGGGAGCACTGGGATGGCCTGGAGGGTGGTGGCCACCAGAGGGGAGGGTCTGGGCCCAGCACAAGCCCTGGTACCCACCGGGCCGCCGATGATGCCTGCCTGTAGAGAGACAAGGAGACGTCACTGGTCACTGGGGTGTTCCCAGTGCCAGGAAGGGATGGGGAGCCCAAAGTGCCCCCCACTTCCCACACTGGGTGCCCCCCAAATCCCAGAATTACCTCCCCACATTGGACGCTGTCGACCTCAATGGGCTGCAGGAGGAGAGCAAAGGCTTGGTTGGGGTTGGTCTTGTGGGGCTGGGGGGGACACGGGTGTCCCCACCCCCTCCAGCCCCGGCTGCACCCCGGGCTGAGCGGGGCTCTTTGGGATTGCGGCTCCCAGGCAAGTTGGGGACACCAGTGCAGGGGGAAAGGCAAGGCATTGAGGGCAAAGCCTGGAGGAAAGGCCCTGGGAAGGGGCCATGGCAGGGCATTTCCCAGTTGGTGCCAGTTCAACCTCGCCAGGCCTTGTCCCACTTGAGCCCAGGGTGGAGCTTGGGCCTGTTTGTCCTCCTTGGACTCCAGTGGGGCTTGGCCCAGTTCCACCCAGTTTGGGTTGGGCCTTTGCCTTGGCTGGGAAAGAGAGGAGATGGTGGGGAGATGCCCCAGGGGACCAAGAGGATGGGATGGGGAGGCCCAAAAAGGTGGGATTTGGGGTCAGAAAGAGCAGGAAGCGTTGGGACTGTGCCAGGACGGAGCCGGGTGCAAGCATCCCGTGAGGAAGCGGAGCTGCAGCAGCAGGAGTTGAATTGTGGGAAGGGGAAGGAGAGAGGGAATTGTGGCTGGAAGAAAGTGGCCTGGCCCGGGACTGGGGGTGCTGGGGAGTGCTGGGGGATCCCCTGGATTGGGAAGGGGCCCATCCCTGAGCCCATGGCCGTGGCATGGGGGCCTCACCTTGGCATCTGCCGGGGGGCTCAGCAGGATGGTGAAGAGCAGGGCCACGCTGAGCACAGCGACCTTCATCTTCCTCTGGGCCTGGGCAGCGCTGGCTGAGGCTGCACAAGGGCAGGAGCACATTTATCCCTGCCGGGACTCCTCCCTGCCCCCTCCCCGAGAGCCCCCGGGGCAAAGCCCGGCTGGGCACAGCCCCCAGCCCTGGCCACAAGCCCAGCCCTGGCACAGAGTCCATCCCGCCTGCGGCACCCATCCAGCCACCTTCCCCGGCATCCCTCCAGCTTCCTGCACGGGGCAGCTGCCCCTGGAAGGGCCCAGGCCCCTGGGGGTGCCGAGGGGGTGGGCAGGGAGCTGAAAGCAGCTGCATACCCTGTGGGGACAATCCCACACAACACAATCCATCCTCCAACGGCCCCCAAAGCCTGATCCACTCATGTCCTCCTGCCCATCCCTTCCCAGAGCTTTCCCTCTGGGACACCCCAGAGCTCAGCCCAGCCCCAAACCCGGCGTGTCTGAGCACAATTGTCCCTGTTCCCACTTCAGCCCCTTGGCTGAACGCGGGGCTGGCACTGACCCCCTTCTTGGGGCACCAGGAGCCCGGGATCAGGGAAACAGGGAGCTGGGAGATAAAGGGGCTGACGGGCAATGGGCACAGGCGGGTGACTGGGATCTCCAGTCTGGGCAGGCACTGGGGAGCACTGGGCAATGCTGGCCCTGGCACACAAGGGCTGGGCCCAGGGAAGTGCTGGGGTGGTGGCAGTGCCCGGCTCCAGCCCATTTGCGGGCACTGCAGCCCCCAAGTGGTGCAGGCCCAGCCACGGCCTCCCCGAGCAGAGCCCAGAGGGGCAGATGCCCTTTGCTGGCCCTGCCCCTGTCCCAGCTGGGCACACCGTGTCCTCCCGCATCAGCCGGGCCCCGCTCTGCTCAGTTGGCCCAGGCAGGGGGGGCCAGGCACTGGCAGCCCAGCAGGGCTCTGGCTCCACACTGGGCTGGCCCTGGCACACAGCTGCCCCAGTGCCCCTGTCCCCAGGGATGGCCCTGCCCTGCCCTGGGCCCAGCTCTGGCCCTCAGCAGGATGGCACCTTCCCGCCCCACTCTCCCTCCCTCCCCACCTGCCTCACAGGCCCCTCTGGGCTGGGACCCCCGTGGGCACAGATCAAGGACAGGCACTGAGCGGGGGCTCCCGCCACCTGCCACAGCCTCAATTCTCCACTCCCCTTTGGCCACAGTTCCGCAACACCTTCCATCCTTACGGGCCCCTGACCAGACACAAGAGACCATTGTGGGGCAGCTGGGAAAACATCTCAGCTCAATGACTTGACTGTTTGCCTTGCATTTTCCCCAGGAGCCGGCAGTGACCTGGAAGATTTTCCTTTTGCCCCTTTCTGCTTCGTGCCTCGTTTGTTGGATAATTGAGGAACATTGACTGAGGAGGGGCCCAGGGGAGGTGAAGCCGCTCAAGAGGGAGGCATTTACAGTCCCTCAACACCAAAGGTCGCACTCTGGACCATCCAAATTGTGGGATCAGCAGCTCATTGGAAGAGGGAAATGTCCCCAGTTTGGTGTTTGAGAGAGAGGTGGATGAGAGACATGACCAGGATGCCTGAGGTGCAGCTGATTCCCCCTGGACTGTCTCCTTCCTTCCCCCTGAGCAGGGCTGGGAGCACCTGGGAAATTCCTCTTGTTCCTGCAGTCCCTTCAGTGGGATTTTTCCCACCCTCTGGATCCAAATGGGTTTTGGCCTGGCCGTTCTCCTCAGGCCGTGACCCACAGAGAGGTGTTGTGGTGACTCCCAGAGGGAAAGGGGAGGAGAAAAGGGGGCCCTGTTCTCCCCATATTTACGTCTCCCTTCCCAATTTCCTGGTGCCCTCGGCTTCCCAGAGTCCCTCAGTAGCTGCACGAGGGGGGGGCAGGACCAGACTCAGCAGGAGGTGTCTGTCCTGTTGTCCTGGTTTTGACTGGGATAATGGACTGGTTTACAGTCACTGCCCACAACAGGGACTTGCCTTGTCTCAGCACAGAATCCTGGAATCATGGACTGGTTTAGGTGGGAAGGGACCTTAACTCATCCCGTGCCACCATGTCCCTGCCATGGGCAAGGACACCTTCCACTAGCTCAGGTTGCTCCAAGCCCCATCCATTATGGCCTTGGACACTTCCAGGGATGGGGTAGCCAGAGCTTCTCAGGGCAACCTGTGCCAGGGCCTCCCCCCTCACAGGGAAAACTTTCTTCCCAATATCCCCCTAAGCCTGCCCTCTGTCAGTGGGAAGCCATTGCCCCTTCTCCCATCACTACAGCTCCTTGGCCAAAATCCCTCTGCAGCTCTCTGGGAGCCCCTCGAGGCACTGGAAGGGGCTCTAAGGCCTCTCTGGAGCCTTCTCTTCTCCAGGCTGAACAATCCCAATTGTCCCAGCCTGTCCCCAGAGCAGAGGGGCTCCAGCCCTCCGAGCATCTTTGTGGCCTCCTCTGGATCCACTCCAACAGGTCCATTCCTCCTGATCTGGGCCCCCCGAGCTGGAGGCAGCACTGCAGGTGGGGTCTCACCTGAGGGCAGCAGAGGGGCACATTCCCCTTCTCCCCTGCCCCCAGGATGAGCCCCACACACGGGGGGTTTCCGGGCTGGCTCGTGTCCCATTTGTCACCCACCAGCACCCCCAGAGCCCTCTCCCAGCAGGGACTTCCATCCCTTCCTCCCCCAGCCTGCACCGATCCCGGGGGTTGCCCTGACCCGGCTGCACCACCTTGGTCTTGTCCAACCTCAGCAGATTCCTGTGTGTGCCAGGAAACGGGGGGAAGGGGAATTCACCCGACTCTTGGAGATTTGTTTGTCTGCTGGTGCCTCAGGGAAAAACAAAACCCTGTCAGTCCCATCTAGTCTGTCCCATATTCCACCCAGGAACCCTCCACCAAACAGATCCACCCGGTGGGGGGAATTCCAGGGCCCTTTTTCGGGGACTGACACGTCACAGCAAAAGGGAAACCCCTCAGTGGATATTTCCACCAGTTACTCCAGCATCAACAAAACTGGCAGCACCTTTATAAATGACTCCCTCCAACAGTCTGCAGAATAACACTCTTTATTAATACAAATTGGCACAGGTTAAAGGTTCATGGTGGTCAGGGACAGGGTCTGGCTGCAAAAACACACTTCAAACGCTGTCAAAATTGTTGTTAAAGCAAAGCACAAACTCCAAACCAATCCACAGGCGACACCTGTTCCCTGCTGGCTGAGGGTGCCCAGTGCTCCCAGTTCCTCCCAGTCCTTCCCAATCAATCTCTTATCACAGTAACCCCCTCCCAGTCCCTCCTAGTCCCCCCCAGTGCTCCCAGTGACCCCGTTATCCCCTCCCAGCTGATGTGTCTCCACTTGGTCACCGCTCTGGCCGTGGTTGCCGGCGCCACCTGTTCCCTGCTCTCAGTCCCACCAGTCCCTCGCACTCCTTCCCAATCCATCTCTTATCCCTGTAACCCCCTCCCAGTCCCCCCAGTCGCTCCCAGTGCTCCCACTCCCCTCCCAGTGTCTCCCAGTCCCTCCAGTGCCTCCCACTCCCTTCCCTTCCCAGTCCCTTCCACTTCCCTCCAACTCCTTCCTGGTCCCTCCCAGTGTCTCCCATTCCCCTCCCAGTCTCTCCCAGTCCCTCCCAGTGCTCCCAGTGACCCCGTTATCCATGTCCCAGGCCATGCGTCTCCAGCTGCTGACAGCCCTGGCCACGGTTGCAGGCACTGCCTGTTCCCTGCTGGCCGAGAGCTCCCAGTGCTCCCAGTACCCGATTATCCCTCTCCCAGTCCCTCCCAGTGCTCCCAGGGACCCCATTATCCCTGTCCCAGCTGATGTGTCTCCAACTGGTGATGGCGCTGGTGCCGCCTGTTCCCTGCTGGCTGAGGGCTCCCAGTGCTCCCAGTCCCTCCCAATCCATCTCTTATCCCAGTAACCCCCTCCCAGTCCCTCCCAGTACCCCATTATCCCTCTCCCAGTGCTCCCAGTGCTCCCAGTGACCCCGATATCCCCTCGCAGGTGATGTGTCTCCAGCTGGTGACGGCCCTGGCCGCAGTTGCCGGTGCCGCCTGTTCCCTGCTCCCAGTCCCTCCCAATCCTTCCCAATCCATCTCTTACCCCTGTAACCCCCTCCCAGTCCCTCCCAGTGCTCCCAGTGACCCCGTTATCCGTGTCCCAGGCCATGTGTCTGCAGCTGGTCACCGCCCTGGCCGCCTGTTCCTTGCTGGCCGAGGGCTCCAGGGCAGCCGTGGGCTCCGGGATCCACAATTCCCGGCTTGGGACCCCAAAATCCTCCTTGATTGCCACCCCAAAGCCCCCTATTCCCAACTCCCTGGATCCCGGTGTTCCCATGGGATCAGCTGGGATCATTTCCTTGGGAATGGGATCCACAATTCCCAGCTTGGGATTCCAAAATCCTCCCTGATTCCCACCCCAAATCCCTGTTCCCGACCCCGCTGAATCTCAGTGTTTCCGTGGTATCATCCCAGTGTTCCCATGGGATCATCCTCTTAGGAATGGGATCCACAATTCCCCAAATCGTCCCTGAATCCCATCCTAAAACCCCCCATTCCTGACCCCCTGGATCCCGGTGTTCCCATGGGATCATCTGGAATCATCCCGGTATTCCCATGGAATCATCCCCTTGGGAATGGGATCCACAATTCCCAAATTGAGACCCCAAAATCCTCCTTGATTACCACCCCAAACACCTCCTTCTGGCCTCTTTTTCCATGCCATATCCCAGTTTTCCCAAGGGATCATCTTGGTTTTTCCATGGTATCATCCCCTTGGGAACAGGATCCACAATTCCCAACCTTCACACACACACACACACACAATTTGGGACCAGAAACGCGGCCTCACCTCCCTCCCAAAATCTGGCATGTGGGGGCTGGGTCGCCCCAAGAAGTTGGGGTGGGATCCACACGTGCAGAATTCACGGAATTCCAGGAGAATTTTGGGAATTTCTGGGGTGTTTTTTTTTCTTAATATTGTTATTCAGGGTTGTAGCAAACCATGGGGTTGGTGGATTAAAATGGAAATATTTGGACGAGCCCAGAAGGTGAAATCCAGGACTTGGCGATGCCACGAGGGGATTCAGGTGTTTACGGGAGGGGAAAAATCAGGAAAAAGGGGGAAAAAACTCGGAGAAAGCCGAAAAACTCCGGTTGGAGGACTGACCATAGAGTTGGTGCGGGCAGAGCGGCGTGGCGTGCGTGCCTCCGTCTCGGTGTTCACTTCCGGCGCCGCCATGTTGGGGAGGTCGGCGGGGCGACTGGCGGGGGTCGTGGCGCTGGTCACGGGTGGGTTTTGGGGGGATTTGGGGGAGTTTTGTGGTGTTTTGGGGGCGAGAGGGAAGGGGAGACCCCCAGGGGAGGAGTGGGGGGGACTTAGGGCGGGGAGACCCCCGGGAGGGACGCTGGGAGGGGTTAAAGGTGACACTGGTGATACTAGGAGGGTCACTGGTGATACTGGGATGGTCACAGACCCCTCTGGTGACACTGGGGGAGGTCACTGGTGACAGTAGACCCCACTGGTGACACTGGGAGGAAGCATCGAGGACATCCCAAAGGCGAAACCAGTCCCGCCAGCAACGTCGGACCCCAAATTAATGCAGCCAATCTAGAAGTTGCCGTGACAGGAGTCGTGTGGCAGCCCCAAGTGATGGGAGATGAACCCCCAGCCAGGAAGCATCAAGAACATCACACACGTGAAACTGGTTCTGTCAGCAACATACCATATCCCTTTATCAAATCCCTTCAATAAATGTATAGGACTGCTTTTTAAAATATTTTTGCGCATTTGCAAAATTATGCAAGTGGTACTTTCGATGTTGTAGAGTTTAGTAGATTCTTTCATCCTAATGTTTCACCTGACACATTGGAGGCTATTGCAAAGCCCAAGGCTTAGTAGTATCTTTGTGCAGGTTTCCCTTTCATCCCCCTTGGATTTTGGCACACCTTTCCTTTCCTTCCTATTCTATGGTTTCCCCTTGGTGTTGCAAAGGAGACGTCTGGAATGTTTTGCAATCCAGCGGTGCCACCGCCTTGATGCACTGAAGGCAGGGAAGCACTGGCGCGGTGTTGGCAGCCCCGTCCTGTCCCTGCTGCCAGCGGCCCGGGGGCAGGAGCACCTTGGCGGTGCCATGGCGGGGTTCCCCTCAGGTGTGGGCAGCCGCAGCCCGGCTGTGCGGGCGGCCCCGGCAGTGCCATGGCGGGGTTCCCCTCAGGTGCGGGCAGGAATGGCTGCCTGGCTCCAAACTGCCCGCCAGGAGTGCGCTGGGATCGCAGGGGGAGCTCTGCCCAGGGCAGCCCCCGCACTCAGTCACCCCGAGCCTTCCCGCCCTCCCCGCACACGGCCGGCACTTTGGGAACGGCCGCAGTCGGCGCTGGAGTGGCGGCGCTCGGGCACAAGGGAGCGCCGCGAGCCCGGGAAAGTGTCGGGAACATTCTGGCACCGAGGGGAGCGTGGGTGTGGAACTTGGGCACCGAAATGATCGTGGGCCCGAGCGGGGGAAGGTCCCGGGCAGCAGAGCGCAGGAGAGGACGGCGAGCGGCGAGTGCCGCTGGTTGTGCTTCGCTGCCCTGGAGGCAAAAACTGCACCGTGCGCCATCCAGAGATTTCCCATCGACCTTTCCCAAAACCTGCCGAGTGGGACAGGACATCAGAGCTGCACCCTGCCCAGACCCCAGGAAAGAAACTCCATCCCTTCCAACCAGCTCAGGGAAAAACATCCAGCTCCCAGCAGCTCCACAGAGGCTCCAGCACAGGAGCCTTGTCCCCCAGGCACATCTGTGGACTGTGCCCTACCCAGAGCCCTGGGGCTGCCTGTGGAAGCCCCGAGGCTGCGGGATTTGCAAGGGGTGGCCTTTAAAGGGCTCTCCCAACCCCAAGCCTTCTAGCCTTCTACGGCTCTAATCTGCGCTGTAGTGTGGTACTTACACAAGGGGCAGCTATGTCCTGTGCTGGTTTAAAATCTGCCTGCCAGCCTGAATTCAGGCAGCGAGACAAAGACCCAGCTACCGGATTTTTTTGCTATTTACTAGGTGCCTCTGCGCCCAACGCTTGAACCTGCCCAGGACTTGCTGGATGGCAGCAGAGCCTTGTGGTGCCTCACCCACTCCTCCCAGTCCCATACCATCAGCAAACGTGCTGAGGGTGCTCTCCGTCCCTTCTGCCAGGTCACTGAGCAACCGGTCAAACGAGGCTGGCCCCAGCACTGAGCCCCGCGCTCACAACCCTATGAGCTCTGCCATTCAACCAGGTCTCAACCCCCTCAGTGTCCACTCATCTAAGCCACACTTCCTGAGCTGTCTGTGAGGGTGTTCTGGGAGGCAGGGTCAAAAGCCTTGCTGAAGTCACAGCAGACAACAGGCACTGCTCTCCCCTCATCTAGCCAGTCAATCGCTCCAGCACAGAAGGCTAGGAGACTGGTCAAGCATGATTTTCCCTTCCTTTTATTCCACAGGCTTAGAGATGACATGCAGCATGAGCTGTTCTGTCCCCTTTCTGGGGATGGAGGTGACCGTATTGGACCTGTCATTTCCTGGGTCCATCTTGCTGCCCTTTTTGAAGACTGGAGTGATGTCGGCTTTCCTGCAGTCCTCAGGCACCTCAGCTGGGGAATCAGCATCCCTGATGTGCTGGCAGAGTTCCCTGTGCCAGGGGCAGGAGCAGAGATTTGCCTTGGCCAGGGCCAGAGCCCTGGAGTGGCACTGCCTGAACAGCACTTTTCGTGCAACAGAGGCTGCCCAACAGTCCTCGGTGGCTGCCCCAGGGCCTGGCATTTGACCCTGCGCTTGCTGCAGCAGCAGCCGCCCCGGCTCTGTGGTTACCGAGGGCTCGGGACCCACCTCGGAACCTTGGTTGCCAAGGGGCCGCCTCACACTGGGTGGGGGGGGCTGGGGCCATCCCTGCAGGGTGCTGAGGTCACAGTGGTCACTGTGACCCATGGAGCCAAGGGCACAAAACGGGACTCTGGGCTCGGGCCCAGTGTCAGTGTTACCTGACAACGAGAGGAGAAGGAAGAGGAGGGACAGCGCTGCCCAGGGAGAGCCTCACAGCTTGGGGCTCTTGGCCTGTGCTGCAGCTACAGCCACCTCACCCTTCTCAGAATCAGTGAAGGAGCATTTCGACGAGACTACAGTGGATTGGACAAAAGGAGGAGAAGGCGGACAGAGACAGGAGTCAGGGGCAGTAGGGGGACCCTAGCCCCCCGGGCTCTGCCCCTCTGTTGCAAACGCCTCTCGCTTCTTTTGCACAAACAGTGTAGGAGCACCTGGAGGAGACCTCGGTGTTCCAAGGACAGGGACTCCCTGCTGACAGTCACCATGTCACACAGGGAGGAGCAGGCCCCCAGAGGGAGGGAGCCAGGTGAGAGCAAAGTGTCCCTCCTGCAGCCTGGCAGAGGGGCTGTCAGGGTGGGCAGCACAGGTGCCATGCCCGGGGCCATTGTCTCTCTCCCCTCCAGCATGCCTGCTGTGTCAGCGATCAGAGGCTGACCTGGACATCTGTGGGGAAAAACTCTTCATACATGGGCTCTGTGTCCACGAGTTCTGCCTGGTGAGTTGCTCTGTGGGCTCCCTCCACTTTTTGACAGGCAGTCCCTGCCACTCTCTCCTCATCAGTGAGTTTCATTTTCCTGCAGTTTTTTGCCAGCAACTTTCCTGACCGCCCGGTTCATCGAGGAGGACTCTGGTGTCTTCCCTCATGGGAGATCCGAGCTGTAGTCTCCCTGGCGGCACAGCAGGTGAGACTCTGACAAGAGCAGGGAGATTTGTGCCAGGCAGGGTTTGCTGGAGCTTAACCCAGAGCCCAAGCAAGAAAGCCCAGCCCTTCCAACCAGCTCTGGGAGAAGGAGGAGGCCCTGAGGCTCCTGCTGATGGGGCTGCTCTGCTCTTTCCAGAGGTGCTGCATCTGTGGCCAGAGCGGGGCCACCATTTCCTGCTGTGAAACAGGCTGTGAGCTGAGCTTCCACCTGCCCTGTGCCAACCAGGGAGGCTGTGTCACCCAGTTCTGCAGACCATTCAGGTACCTCCTGTCCCCTCCTCACCACCACCAGGGAAGGGCCCAGCACTTCTCACCTCACCCACCCCTTTTCCCCCCAGGGCCTTCTGCCCTGCACACAGCCCAGAGCAGGCAGTGGAGGCGACTCCAGAGCCGGGCACCCAATGCCTCATCTGTTTGGAGCCTGTGGAGGACAGAAAGACCTTCAACACCCTGGTGTGCCCAGCCTGCAGAACCGCCTGGTTCCACAGGGACTGCATCCAAGTAGGAGTGGTTCTGTCACCCCGAGGGGCACAGCAGGGGCTCAGCAGCACCAGGGCCTCACTCTTGCTGCTTGTGTTTCTCCTGCAGGGACAGGCTCTGCATGCTGGTCGTTTCTCCTTCCAGTGCCCCCTCTGCAGAAATGATGAGTCATTTATAAGAGATATGCTCACCATGGGGATCCAAATCCCCTTGAGGTTGGTGTCCTTCTGCCTGGCTCCCAACACAGGGGGTGCAAGTGCTGTGCCGTGCCAGGGCCTGCCCCAGCAGTCCTGGCCCTGCCCTGTTCTGTGAGTCCCGGGTTCAGCTTCCCGCAGGAGCTAGAAATGGCACAGGGGGAAGGGCAGGGACACCCTGCACCTGCCTGATGCCAGGGCAGAGGGAGCTCATCAGTTTTCCTTTTCCCATCAGACCACCATCATGGGAGGTCTTTAATGCATTCGATGAGATGGGAGACAGACACAGGCACTGCGATGCCAGTGAGTGCCTTTTTCCAGGAGGCAGGCACGAGGCAGAGGAGGAGGGGTAAGTTGCCAAAGCTGCACTCCAGGGCTCTGCAGGGCTTGAAGCAGAAGGACCCAGGAGAAGAGCTCAGCCAGATAATCCCACGCTTTGGACACTTTGTCCTCACCTCCATGAACCCGTTTGCTTCCCCAGGCCCTGGCAATTGCTGCTGTGCTCCTCCTGTGCTGCCGAGGGCACTCACAGACACTGCTCTGGCCTGAGGAACAGCATAACCAGCTGGGAATGTGATGGCTGTGCTGGTCTGGGCACAGGTAACAGGCAATGCACCCTGGTGACAGGCAGTGTGTGCCCAGGGTGGGTTTGGCTGAGCCTGTCTGCTCCAGGAGGGCTGGAGGCACTGCTCTGGCCTATTCTGCCCCAGGTCTGGGGTGGCCTTGACATTCCTGCTTCCCCTCACAGGCTCCCGAGATGAGTCAGAGCTTGCTGGAGTCAGCGTGGCCAGACAGTCAGGATTGGAACCTTCTGATGGCTCCAGGGAACCCGAGACCATCAGCCCCAACACAGGCAGCCTGGTGCTGTCAGGGCTGTCTCCCAGTTCTCCAGCACTGGACACCATCAACCCCAGCACCAGCGTCCAGGTGCCATCCCCTGGATCTTCAGCACCACAGACCAGCAACCACTGTACCAACCCTCAGGCAACATCGGAGCAGTCTCTGCAATCTCCCTCACAGGAGACGAGCAGCTCCAGCTCTGACAGTCAGGTAACATCAGGGTCATCCCAGAGCAGCTTCACAGCAACTGAGGACAGCAGCTGCTCCAGCAGTCGGGGGCCTGACCACCAGCAAAACCACCCCCGTCGGCAACATTGGGCCCAAAATCCACGCCTTCGGTCCAGAAGTCCCCTGGACAGGACCCATGTGCCAGCACCAAGTCCTGGGAGGCGCAGGCCCAGGCAGAGACCATCAGGGACATCCCACAGGCGAAACCGCTCCAGCCTGCAACGTCAGACCCCAAATCCATCCGTCCGGTCCAGAAGCCGCCGTGACAGGAGCCACGTGAGAGCACCCAGTGCTGGGAGGAGCAGCCGCAGCCACGACACATCCAGAACATCCCACACACAAAATCACTCCCGCCAACAACATCAGGCCCCAGATCCATCCAGCCGGTCCAGAAGTCGCCGTGACAGAAACTGTGTGAGAGCACCAAGTGCTGGGAGCCGCATCCCCAGCCAGGAAGCATCAGGGACATCCCGCAGGCGAAACCGCTCCCGCCTGCAACGTCCGAGCCCAAATCCATCCGGCCGGTCCAGAAGTCCCCATGACAGGAACTGCACACCAGCACCGAGTGCTGGGAGGCGAAACCCAAGGGAGACAGCAGCCAGGACTTCCCAAAGGCAGCACCACTCCCGCCAGCAGCGTCGGACGCCGAACTCATCCAGCAGATCCAGAAGTCGCCGTGACAGGAGCCGTGTTAGAGCACCAGGTGCTGCCAGGCGCACTCACCGGTGGGACGGTGAGACAGGGACCCACCGCTGACACATCCCATGTCAGACAGGGAGGAGCAGGCCCCCAAAGGGAGAGAGCCAGGTGAGAACAAAGTGCCCCTCCCGCAGCCTGGCAGAGGGGCTGTCAGGGTGGGCAGCACAGGTGCCATGCCCGGGGCCATTGTCTCTCTCCCTCCAGCATGCCTGCTGTGTCAGCGATCAGAGGCTGACCTGGACATCTGCGGGGAGAAAATGCAGAAACATGGGCTCTGTGTCCACGAGTTCTGCCTGGTGAGTTGCTCTCTGGGCTCCCTCCACTTTTTGACAGGCAGTCCCTGCCACTCTCTCCTCATCAGTGCGTGTCCTTTTCCTGCAGTATTTTGCCAGCATCCTTGATCAGCAAGGGAATGAACGAGTAGGACTTCAGGGCTTTCTCCCAAGGGATATCCTACATGCAGTCAAACGAGCGGCACAGACGGTGAGAGCCTGACAAGAGCAGGGAAATCTGTGCCAGGCGGGGTTTGCTGGAGCTTAGCCCAGATCCCAAGCAAGGAAGCCCAGCCCTTCCAACCAGCTCTGGGACAAGGAGGAGGCCCTGAGGCTGCTGCTGATGGGGCTGCTCTGCTCTTTCCAGAGCTGCTGCATCTGTGGCCAGAGTGGGGCCACCATCTCCTGCTGTGAAACAGATTGTGACCTGAGCTTCCACCTGCCCTGTGCCAAGCAGGGAGGCTGTGTCACCCAGTTCATTCCACCGTACAGGTACCTCCTGTCCCCTCCTTGCCACCACCAGGGAAGGGCCCAGCACTTCTCAGCTCACCCACCCCTTTTCCCTCCAGGACCTACTGCCCCGCACACAGCCCAGAGCAGGCAGTGGAGGTGACTCCAGAGCCGGGCACTGAATGCCTCATCTGCATGGAGCCTGTGGAGGACAGAAAGACATTCAGCACCCTGGTGTGCCCAGCCTGTAAAACCACCTGGTTCCACAGGGACTGCATCCAAGTAGGAGTGGTTCTGTCACCCCCACAGGCACAGCAGGGGCTCAGCAGCACCAGGGCCTCACTCTCACTACTTGTGTTTGTCCTGCAGGGACAGGCTCTGCGCTCTGGTATTTTATCCTTCCAGTGCCCCATCTGCAGAAGCACTCAGGAATTTCTCGTGGAGATGTTTCTCATGGGGATCCGAATCCCCTTCAGGTTGGTGTCCTTCTGCCTGGCTCACAACACAGGGGGTGCAAGTGCTGTGCCGTGCCAGGGCCTGCCCCAGCAGTCCTGGCCCTGCCCTGTTCTGTGAGTCCCGGGTTCAGCTTCCCGCAGGAGCTAGAAATGGCACAGGGGGAAGGGCAGGGACACCCTGCACCTGCCTGATGCCAGGGCAGAGGGAGCTCATCAGTTTTCCTTTTCCCATCAGACCACCATCATGGGAGGTCTTTAATGCATTCGATGAGATGGGAGACAGACACAGGCACTGCGATGCCAGTGAGTGCCTTTTTCCAGGAGGCAGGCACGAGGCAGAGGAGGAGGGGTAAGTTGCCAAAGCTGCACCCCAGGGCTCTGCAGGGCTTGAAGCAGAAGGACCCAGGAGAAGAGCTCAGCCAGATAATCCCACGCTTTGGACACTTTGTCCTCACCTCCATGAACCCGTTTGCTTCCCCAGGCCCTGGCAATTGCTCTGGTGCTCCTCCTGTGCTGCCGAGGGCACTCACAGACACTACTCTGGCCTGAGGAACAGCATAACCAGCTGGGAATGTGATGGCTGTGCTGGTCTGGGCACCCTGGTGCCCCTGGGCCCAGTGCCCCTGGGCCTGGCAACCGGTGTCCAGGGTTGGCTTGGCTGAGCTTGTCTGCTCCAGGAGGGCTGGAGGCACTGCTCTGGCCTATCTTGTCCCAGGCCTGGAGCGATTTTGGGGTCCCAAGCTGAGAATTGTGGATCCCATTCCCAAGGGACGCTCCTACCAGAATACTGGGACACTCCCACTGGAACACCGGGATCCAGAGGGTCGGGAAGGAGGGATTTTCCCGGGATTCCCCCCTACTCGTGGTGGGCGATGAGCAGCATCATGGCCATGCCTGCCAGCAGCTGCAGCAGCGCCGGCCCCGGGCCAGAATTCCGCAGGATCTCGGGAATGACGGACACGGTGCCCAGGGAGATGAAGCCGCCGGCGGTGAAGGGAAGGATCCCGGAGCCCATGGCCGCCCCGGAGCCCTCGGCCAGCAGGGAACAGGCGGAACGGCAACCGCCGTCACCAGGGCCGTCACCAGCTGGAGATACATCACCTGCGAGGGGATAACGGGGTCACTGCGAGCACTGGGAGGGACTGGGAGGGACTGGAAGAGGGTAATAGGGTCACTGGGAGCACTGGGAGGGATTGGGAAGGGAATGAGGGACACTGGAGGAAGTGGGAGGGACTGGGAAGGAGTTGGAGGGAAGCGGAAGGGACTGGGAAGAGAAGGGAATGGGAGGCATTGGAGGGACTGGGAGCACTGGGAGGGACTGGGGGGACTGGGAGCCCTCGGCCAGCAGGGAACGGTCAGCGCCGGCAACCGTGGCCAGGGCGGTGACCAGCTGCAGACACATGGCCTGGGACACAGATAACGGGGTCACTGGGAGCACTGGGAGGGACTGGGAGGGGGTTACAGGGGTAAGAGATGGATTGGGAAGGATTGGGAGGGACTGGGAGCAGGGAACAGGCGGCACCGGCAACTGCGGCCAGGGCCGTCACCAGCTGGAGACACATCACCTGCGAGGGGATATCGGGGTCACTGGGAGCACTGGGAGCACTGGGAGAGGGATAATGGGGTACTGGGAGGGACTGGGAGGGGGTTACTGGGATAAGAGATGGATTGGGAGGGACTGGGAGCACTGGGAGCCCTCAGCCAGCAGGGAACAGGCGGCACCAGCGCCATCACCAGCTGGAGACACATCAGCTGGGACAGGGATAATGGGGTCACTGGGAGCACTGGGAGGGACTGGGAGAGGGATAATCGGGTACTGGGAGTACTGGGAGCTCTCGGCCAGCAGGGAACAGGCAGTGCCGGCAACCGTGGCCAGGGCTGTCAGCAGCTGGAGACACATGGCCTGGGACATGGATAACGGGGTCACTGGGAGCACTGGGAGGGACTGGGAGAGACTGGGAGGGGAATGGGGGACACTGGGAGAGACCGGGAAGGAGTTGGAGGGAAGTGGAAGGGACTGGGAAGGGAAGGGAGTGGGAGGCACTGGAGGGACTGGGAGGCACCGGGAGGGGAGTGGGAGCACTGGGAGCGACTGGGGGGACTGGGAGGGGGTTACAGGGATAAGAGATGGATTGGGAAGGAGTGCGAGGGACTGGTGGGACTGAGAGCAGGGAACAGGCGGCGCCGGCAACCACGGCCAGAGCGGTGACCAAGTGGAGACACATCAGCTGGGAGGGGATAACGGGGTCACTGGGAGCACTGGGGGGGACTGGGAGGGAGTTGCTGCAAGAAGAGATTGATTGGGAAGGACTGGGAAGGACTGGGAGCACTGGGATCCCTCGGCCAGCAGGGAACAGGTGGTGCCTGTGGATTGGTTTGGTTTAGAGGTTGTGCTTTGCTTTGCTTTAACAACAATTTTGACAGCGTTTGAAGTGTGTTTTTGCAGCCAGACCCTGTCCCTGACCACCATGAACCTTTAACCTGTGCCAATTTGTATTAATAAAGAGTGTTATTCTGCAGACTGTTGGAGGGAGTCATTTATAAAGGTGCTGCCAGTTTTGTTGATGCTGGAGTAACTGGTGGAAATATTCACTGAGGGGTTTCCCTTTTGCTGTGACGTGTCAGTGCCTGAAAAAGGGCCCTGGAATTCCCCCCACCTGGTGGATCTGTTTGGTGGAGGGTTCCTGGGTGGAATATGGGACAGACTCGATGGGACTGACAGGGTTTTGTTTTTCCCTGGGGCACCAGCAGACAAACAAATCTCCAAGAGTCGGGTGAATTCCCCTTCCCCCCGTTTCCCGGCACACACGGGAATCTGCTGAGGTTGGACAAGACCAAGGTGGTGCAGCCGGGTCAGGGCAACCCCTGGGATCGGTGCAGGCTGGGGGAGGAAGAGATGGAAGAACCTGCTGGGAGAGGGCTCTGGGGGTGCTGGTGGGTGACAAATGGGACACGAGCCAGCCCTCTGCCCAGAGCTGGAGGCAGCACTGCAGGTGGGGTCTCAGCTGAGCGGAGCAGAGGGGCAGAACCCCCCTCCCCTGCTGCCCACGCTGTGGGATGAGCCCAGGACACGGGGGGTTGTGGGCTGTGAGCTGCCATTGCTGGCTCCCATCCTGCTTTTCATCCCCCACTGTCCCCGTGGCCTTGGATGCAGGGCTGCTCTCCATCCCTTCAGCCCCGAGCCTGGCCCTTGAGATCTGGGGGCATTTGACACCCGCTGGCTCCTTTGATCCCCTTTCCCATCCCTCCTAGAGCACAGGGAAGGACTGAGGGGCCTTGGCTGATTGTCCCTGACCCTCCCCTGCCCCGACACCAAGCTGTGCTCCTTGGGGACGGTGCTTGGACAGCCCCAGTCAGACCCTGTTTCCCGCTGTGCCCCCAAACTGTGCCAGCAGTGCCAGGGCCTGTCCCTGCCTGTGATCCCAGCACGGACACGCAGCAGGACTGTGACCAAGCTGCCGGAGCACTCAGGCCTTGCACCCACAGCAGGGCTGGCAAGGAGAATGTGGAGCTGCAAAGAGCAGCTGTGGAAAGAGCAGGAGCCCTTGGCCCTGGCCCTGCTGCTGGGCTGGGAATCTCTTCCCTCCTCCTCTGCACAAAGGCACTGCCCCTGCAGCTCCACAGAAGGGCTGAGGAAGCATCTTGGACACACAAGTCAGTGCAGGGCACTTGATTTTCTTGAAATACACAGTGATCGTGGCACCTCAGTGTGTCTGTGCACAGCAATGGTAGGTACTGGTGTAGCAATAGATGACTAATGACATTCCTTTATGGAAAACAGTAACACAAGTGAAGAAAAAAAAGGAATGCAAATATAAAATACACCAATACAAGAACAAAATGGACACGTGGCACAAAGCAGTCTGACATCCTGGATGCTGTGAAGAAGAAAAAAGGCACTTCAATGCTTCTGAAAAGCATCCAGTCATTTTCCTCCAGGCACCCTTGAGGTCCTGGTTCCTCCTGGGGGGGTTCAGTGCTGGAGGCACCACCAAGTCCAGAACTGACCTCAGCAGTTCCAGCAGCAGGGAGGAGATGGAGGGGGGCTTCAGGTGGGCAAACCTGACAGTGCTGACAAACAGGGAGACCACAGCCAGGTGAGGCAGGCCCGTGGAAAAGGCTCTAAAAAACCCTCCCCGAAGTTCACTCCCTCTGCTCTCTGCACTTTGGGGTTCTGGGGGTCCCCCCGTTCAGGCTCTTGGAGGTCCCTCGTGTTTTGGGGGCCCCCTCTCCGGGGTTCTGCCTTTTCCCGGCTGCTGGAGATGCCGGGAATCCCAGGGGTCTCCCCTCTCGGAGCCCCCTCTTCCAGGAGCCGGGGGTCCCCGGCCCCCCCACCCCTCTGGGCTCCCCCTCTCCGCGCTTCCCCTCCCGCCCCCCCAGGCTGCCGGGGGTCCCCCAGCTCCGCTGTCGCCCCTCTCTGCTCTCCCCACTCCGGGGGCCCTAAAAAAGGGGCTCGTCGCGTCCCCCCCCGCCGGCACCGGGCTGACAATGGGGGCGGCGGGGCCTGACCCCGCAACACCGACCCCCACCGCGGGGGGTCCCCGCATCCCCCCGCCCACCTCCCGCCTCTGCCGGGAACCCACCCCGGGATCCCCCCCAACAAAACCAAAACACCTCCCGGGGACCCCCCGAGGTCCCCCCGAGGGCCATTTGCGGCTCAGCCCCAAACATCCCCCCCAAAACCCCCCGCACACCCCCAACCCATCGCAGCCGAGCTCCCCCTCCCCGCCCACTCAGGGGGGCGATGCTCCTCCTCTTCCTCCTCCTTTGCCTCTGCCCGCTCCTCCTCCCCCCGCTCCATCCCCGAGCCGGGAGCTCGAGGTGAGTTGGGGGGCCCCGATGGCAAAGGGGCAGAGGGGAAGGAGAAGAGGGGCTGGGAGCCCCAAAGTGAGCGAGAGAGGGGGTGGGTCACTGCCAAAGCAGCGGGGGGCGACGGGCAAAGGGGGGGAGAGGGGAAGAAGGGGAGGTGGGAGAGCGGCAAAGGGGTTCCCGTGGGGGTCCCTTCGTGTCCCCACAGCTCGATCCCTGGAGAGGAGGGACCCCCGGGCCCCAGCGGCTGATGGGGGCCGGGATGTTTGTTGGGAATTCCCGGCAGGCCGAACAAAGGCCCCGGCCACGCGTCGGGAACTCTTTGATTGTCCCCAACAGTGGCGGGAGTTCCCCAATTCCCGCCCCCCAAAGTGGGGAGATGGGAGAGGGGGAAGCCTGGGAGGGTTTTTGGGGTGAGTGTTGGGGCTGTCGGGGGGCAGAGTGCTGGGGAAGGGGGTTTTGGGGGATGCCAGGGCCGAGGAAAGGGGAGTGCGGGGCTCTGGAGAGGTGGGATGGGGGGTCCGGGGAGATCCCCTGGCCAGGGGTCGGCGGTGTGGGGGAAAGGGAGGTGCTGGGGGTTGGGAGAATGGCCAGAACCCGGGGTTCAGGGGGTCCCCCCGTGTTCCAAAGAAAAGGGTCCTGTGGGTTGTGGAAAAGGCAGGCCTGGGGGTGCAGGGGGTAGCAGCGTGAAGGAAAAGCAGGGCCTGGGGGCTGGGAGAGGCGGGCTGGGCGGGAAAGGGGGTTGCAGGGGGGTCTTAGTGCAGAATAAGGGGGTGCCAGGGGGTTCCTGTGGCCAGGAACGGGGGTTTGGGGGTGTCCCAGAGGGAAGGCAAAAGGGGGGCTGTAGGGACTGGGAGAGGAGGCCCAGGGGGTCTCTTGGGTCCTTGTGTCCAGGAAAGGAGGGTGCAGGGGCCTCCAGTGTGAGGGAAAGGGGGTTCAGTGGGTGGGGAGAGCCGGGATGTGCAGGAAGGGCAGTTCAGGGGGTGCCGGGTGTTGAGGAAAGGAGGGGTTGGGGAGTGGGAAAGGCAGGAGTGGGGGTGGAGGGGGTGGCAGGGTGAAGGAGAAGGGAGGGTGTGGGGACTTGGTGAGGTGGGATGGCTGGGAAAGGGGTTGCAGGGGGGTCCTGGAGCTGAGGAAGGGGGTGAGAGTCCCAGTGGTGGAGAGGAAGTGCAGGGGGGTCCTGATGGGCAGGAATGGGGGTCCAGGGAGTGGCAGGGTAAAGGAAAAGGGAGTCTGGGAGAGGCAGGATGGCCGGGAAAGGGGGTGCAGGGGGTTCTGTAGCCAGGGAATTGGGTGCAGGGGGTCCTGGTCTGGATAAGGGGGTGCAGGGGGGATCTGGTGTCAAGGAATGAGGCGTTCAGGGGGTCCCTGGGCCACTCCAGGAGCACCCTGCAGGATAAGGCAGGAGTGGGGAACTGGAGAGACAGAGAGATTTGGGAGCCCTGGGACACTGAAGTGGGGAGCCTGGAGAAGGGAGAGTGCTGGGACCCCCGTGAGCCCAGCCAGGGAGACCCCAGAGAAAGGGGAGCCCAGAGAAGGGGGACCCCCGGGATTTCTGGGACCCACAGCAGCCTGGAGAGGGGGAGACCCCAGAGAGGTGGGACTCCTGAGAGCCCCAGCACCTCAAAGCAGAGTCAGGGGAGAAGGGACCCCTGGGGCCTCCAAAACCCCCCTCATCCCTAAGCAGGGGGACTGTGGAGAGGGGGAAACTGCAGGACCCCCAGCAGCCCAGAGAAGGGGGTCCCTCAGAATACCAAAGTGGGAAGACCCCTGGGATTCTTGGGACCCTCAGCAGCCCAGAGAGGGTGGGACCCTGGAGAGGGGGGACCCCCAATACACATGGGACCCCCAGCAGCTGAAAGAAGGGGGACCCCCAGAACCCCAAAGTGGAGAGACGTGAGAGGAGGAACTCCTGGAAGGGTGTTTTTGGTCTGAACCTTGGAGGTCTGGGTTTTTTTTTTTGAAACTTGGTGGTTTGGAGGTTTTTATGGACACAGGGTGCCCAGTGACTTCTAGAGATGGACTTGGGCGGGAGGAACCCCCAACCCAACACGCTCAGCCCTTCTTTTCCCCTCCATCAGGATTTCTGCTTCCCAAAGCTTGGCCAGATGAAGGAGGCTGCGAGGAAGAGGAAGATGCCCCGGGCCCCCCGGGCAGGTGAGGAGGAAGTCAGTGCCCCTTTGCCCTGTCTTGTCCTGTATCTCCCAGCCCAGCATCGCCCCTGGCTGCAGGACAACCCCGCTGCCGCCGCCGTCCTGCCGGGGCCGGATTTGGGGGGATGTCCTTGGCCTTCCCTCTGGGCTGGAGGCAAATCCCCTCCCTGTCCTTCTTCCTTCCACTCCTTGTTCCTTTTCCTTCCTTCTTCCTGCTCCTTGTTCCTTCCTCTCCTTCCTCATGTTTTTTCCTTTTTCTCCTTCTTCCTTCTCCTTCCTTTCTCTCCTTTCTCCTTTTTCTTTGTTCTGTCTTCTCCTTCCTATTCATCATTCCTTGTCTCCTTGCTCCTTCCTTCTCTCAGGACCAGCATGGCCAGCAGGACCAGGGCAGTGGTTCTTCCCCTGTACTTGGCACTGGTGAGGCCACACCTCGAGTGCTGTGTCCAGTTCCGGGCCTTCTTCTTGCTTCCTTCCTTCTTCCTTCCTTCTTCCTTCCTTCTTCCTTTCTTCTTCTTCTTCTTCTTCTTCCTTCCTCTCTGTGTTTCTTTTTCTTCTTGTTCTTTCCCTTCATATTCCTTCCTCTCCTTTTTTCTTCTCTACCCTCCTTCCTCTCCATCTTCCTTCTCCTCCCCCTTCCCTCTGGGCCGGAGGCAAATCCCCTCCCTGTCCTTCCTTCCTGCCCCAGGCCCCGAGCTGAGGACGGAGGGCACGGAGGACAAATCCCCCCGGCAGACCCTGGTGGGAGAGGCCGTTTTGAAGGGCTCCACGGCACAGGAAGGCAGCGGGGAGGAAAAGAGCAGGAGATCCCTCAGGAGGAGGGGCTCCAAAGCCAGCCCAGGGTGCTCTGAGGAGGAAAGACCCAGCCTGTGCTGGGAAGGCGGCCGGAGCTTGAGCCGGAGCTCCGAGCTGGTGGTCCCTGAGCAGCCTCCCAGCAGGGAGAAGCCCTTCAGGTGTCTGGAATGTGGTAAGAGCTTCTGCAGCAGCTCCAAGCTTGTTGCCCACCAGCGTGTCCACACGGGGGAACGGCCCTTCGAGTGTGAGGAATGTGGGAAGACCTTCCTCTATAGCTCCCACCTCCTCACCCACCGCCGGGTGCACACGGGGGAACGGCCCTACAAGTGCTTGGAATGCGGGAAGGGCTTCAGTGTCAGCTCCCGCCTGATCCGCCACCAGCAGATCCACACTGGGGAATTGGGGCCTCGGCCCTACAAATGTGGGGAATGCAAGAAAAGCTTTACATACAATTCTGACCTCGTCACCCACCAGCGCACGCACACGGGGGAGAAGCCCTACGAGTGTGGGGAGTGTGGGAAGAGGTCTCGGAGCAGCTCAGATCTCCTCAGGCACCAGCGGACACACACGGATGAGAGACCCTTCCGCTGCACTGACTGTGGGAAGGGCTTCAAACAGAAGTGCACCCTCGTCAGCCACCGGCGCATCCACAGCGGGGAGAGGCCCTACAAGTGTGAGGAGTGTGGGAAGAGCTTCACCCACAACTCTGACTTGACCAGACACCAACGGACCCACCAGTAAGGGAAGCCCTACGAGTGCCTCGACTGCAGGAAGAGCTTCATCTGCTGCTCCAACTCCATCACCTGTCGGAGGACTCACCTTGGGAACAGGCTTGGTGACCCACATTCCCAGTGACCCACCTTGGGAACAGGCTTGGTGACCCACAGTCCCAGTGACCCACGTTGGGAAGACCCCTGGCTGGTGGACTGTGGCAGGACAGTCCCAGCCTGGCCAGACCCAAGATCCAATCAAACTCATAATCAAACTGTCACGCAAGATCAACTGCTGGAGCCAGGGTGTTGTCTCGGTGTTAACTCTGCTCAAACCATCCTGGTTGGTCCAACGTTGAACACACACCCTGCTGGTTGAAGTCTGAGTTGACAGATAAGCTGAGAGCTGGCCTGGAAAGGTGGGCCTGGCACTCAATCACTTTATCCTATAAAAAGTCCAGTCCCCTCTCATGCAGTCGGGTTCTTTCTGACAAAACCCTCCCTGGGGGGTGTGTGGAGATTCCTCCCTTGGCTGGTGACGCCCTCCAAGGTCACTCCTTGAGGCTGAGAGGAAGAGATCTCCCCACAGGCATTGGTCTGGGTGAGTTACATCAGATCTCTACTTAATAATTATTTCTGTTTTCCAGCTTTAATAGAACTGCTTCAATAAATGCTTTGTTCCAGTGCCCTGTTCTACTTTATGCTATATTAGACTCTACTAGTAGACTTTTAGTGTTTATATTGTTTTAGTGTTTCTGTTGTGCAGTAAATAGTTCTGATTAAGGGTTTTTGTCTGATCATTTGTATAAAGTACATTTTTCATCTTATATAAATATTCTTGTTTTGCCATCATTAAAACCTGTGGGACAGAGTGGTTTAAGAGCTCTGTAATTCCTTTAAATTCAAACACAGTCCAGGGCTAAGAGAGGATTCAGCCGCACCCAAACCCTTCCCTGGGAAGGAGTTCAGAAAGCCAGGGAGTCCTTCCTGCACCTCCAGACTCTCTGGCAAGGATTTGCTTTTTAAAACTTAGTCTGAGCCTTCCACTCTCCCGTGACAGGGTCTCCACATCTTCCTGGTTCCCCTTGTGTCGTGGTTTGACCCTGGCCAGATGCCAGGGGCCTGTTGAAACCACTCCACTACCCTCCTGTCTGAGTGTAAATAGACTGGAATGTTTTGCTAAGGAGGATGAGTGATGAAGTAGACCAAACTCCTCTCTCTCAGCATTTGTAAATCCAAAATTAAGAGGCTCCAATCGAGGAAGTATGGAAAAAAGGAAGAGATAACAGCCCTTTATTAAAGGATATTTGTGTATTGGCAAAACCAGCAAAAGAACACAAAACCAACTAAACAATAATCCTGTGCCCAAAAACTCCCCTTCCAAAAAAGGAAACAGATTGATACTTCCCTGTGCTCTGGCGCAATTCCAATCCCGGTTGGCAGGAGCTGTTGGATCCCTGGAGGGGCGGGGCCTGCAGTGCTCGGTGTTGGCCAGCAGGGGGCGCTGTTGGATCGCAGCAAAAGCCGAAAATGGAGATTTTCCCCCCCCGCCCCCAGGACGGGAAGGGGAAAAGGGGAAAGAAGGGCGGTTTCTTTCCCACTAAACTCACGCTGTCTGTGCCTGGCTGTGGTCAGGACTCCCCTTTTTTCGTCCGTGAGCACAAAACTCTCCGATGGAATCTGAGCAGATTGGGGCTGGAGACAGAGCAGCGTGCAGGCAAGCCGAGGCCGGAGAGCAGCCAGATGACCAGGTCGAGAGCAAAACGGCCTCAGAGCTTTTTCCAACACACACACCCCTTGCCTCCATTAAGGCAAAAAGTGAAGTGCCACTTTCCAAGGAGAGGAGGGGAGAAAAAAACTCCTCATGAGTCCCCCCCAGCCCCAGAGAGAGCTGTCAGGCTTGAAGTAGTTCTGCCAGCCAGTTCCTTTGGGTAGGTAATCACCCAAGGCAGAAAACTGTCCTCCCCATTCAACATCCCTCAACCACAGGCAGCAGGGGAAAGAAAATTCCCTTTGGTTTTTTAGAATAAGTAAACCCGTGACACTGGGGAACAAATCCCCCAATGTATTTCCCCCCATCTCTACAGAGAGTGGACGCAAAGAAAGAAAACAGAAATGTTATCTGGGCATGCAGGGATGAAGTTGGTAAAGCCAAAGCCCAAATGGAACTGAATCAGGCCAGTGATGTCAGAGACAACAGGAAGGACTTCTTTAAGTCTGTAGGTGACAAAAGGAAAAGCAGGGAAAATGTGGGCCCATCTCTCAACAAGATGGGGCAGCTTGTTCCACAGGACAGGAAAAAAGCAGAAATACTGAATGTCTTCTTTGCCTACGTCTTTCCTGGCTTTTCCCAACCTTCAGGGATCGGGACAACTGACTCTAGGAAACCCTGTTCCAGAACAGGGCTTGGACTAGAGCACCTTAGTCTTTCCGTGATTCTGTGCAGAGGGTGAGCAGTGGCCACCAGCAGAGCAGGGCCATACCCACAGTGCAGCCTGTGCCAAAGCACACACAGCATAGAGGGGCTCCTCCGCCAGAACCAACGGCAGTCGCCGTCAAGACTCCAGGATGTGTCCTCGTTTTCTTCTGTTCCCCCTGCTGGCTCTCCTTCTGCCATTCCCCCATCCCAAGGCTGTCCCCTCTTCTTCCCTCTGCTTGCCTCTGGGACAGGTGGGACCTGTCCAACTCTCTCTGCCCTTGGTCTGAGTGCAAATCAGTCCGGCAGACATCTTCAAGGCCGAAAGAGAAGCCAGGCCTGAAGGCCGAGCCAGAGCTGTCCTCTGCTCCCTTCAGCTCTGCTCACAACTGCATCTTCAGCCTGTCCCAGAGGCCAGGCAAATGTGTGCCCTTCCTCCGGGAAGGCTTGAAGCACAGTGGTGTTAAGATCATGGCCTCCAGGTGAGCTATTGCTGCTACTCAGTACCAGACTCTTGCAGTGCTTTCGAGCCCTCCTCTTTGTGTTCTGGGCAGAAGATAGTGGGTGAGCTCCTGGTAGCCTTAAAACACAGGCAAATCCTTGATCCTGTGGGAAGCAGATCGGTTTGTAGCCTGTAAAGAAAAAGGGAAATTTCTTCAGCCTGCTTGCAGTGCATTGTAGTGTCCCTCCCCTGAGAAAGCTGGTGCAGAACTTGTGGGCCTTCACTTGGTGTTGTCATTGGGACAAAGTGGGACAAGATGTGTTTGAAAGTTTCTTCCTGCCCTGCTGTGTGCTGCCCATTGGCTGGTGGAGCAGCAGAGCAGAAATTCACTGTTGGCATCTGGCAAAGCAGCAGGAGAGAGCAGTTGTGAGGGGAAAGGGGGTGAGGTGTCTGCTCTTCAAGAGGGACAAGACAAAGGAGTTGGGGAATTGTCCTGGAACTCTGGTCTGGCAGGCTTGGAGCGCTGGGTGGGCATTTCTTGAGAGCTGTGGTGGCCCCACTTCCTCCTGAGCCTCATTTGATGGCAGTGTGTCCAGAGGCAGCCCGGCTCCAGGCTGAAGCAAAAAGCCAGAGCGGGTGATGCGGGAGCTGCTCCAGCGCCTACCGCAGCCTGCGGCCCGGTGGGAGCGTCCCGGGCCCTGCCCCGGGGCGCCCTGAGGCGGGGCAGTGCCCACTCCCGCCGGCCGCCCTCACAAGGCCCAGGCCGCCTCCTTCCCACAAGGCCCAGCAGGGCCGCCCTCACACCTGCCCCGCCCTGCCCTGTCCCGCCCGGCCCCACCCTGCCCCGTGGCCTCTGTCACACCCCACGCTGACGTGCTGAGCCTTCCACCAGCCATTGTGACGCCACAGGCGCCAGTCGGGCACGGCTTTGTTGGTGCCCGCAGCCGGCGCTCAGAGCTGCTGGAGCCTCTCGGGGAGCAGCAGCACATCCCGCTCGGGGAGCATTGCGCGCCTGCATCGCCGTCTTGGCAGCTGCAGGCCACGACCACTGCGCAGGGCGACCTCGTCTGCCTTGTGCTTCATACCCTGTGCCCGTCCTTATTCTCGTCCCCTTTGTCACCCTCCCCCTAAACCTCGCCCTCGTCCCATTCCTCATCCCCACTTGGCTCCCGGCAGCCCGCCGGGGCCTTCTTGCCCTTCCTGCTGCTGGGAGCTCCAAGCAGGGCCATGCCGTGGCTTCTGAGCAAGAAGCGTCGGCAGTCGCCCTCCAGCAGCCCCAGTGGGCAGCCCTGGGCTGCCACCAGCTCCAGCAGCGCCTCCCAGCTCCGGGAGCAGGGGCTGGGCAGGCTGCACTGCGCGGCCGCCCGCGGTGACCTGGGTTGGCTGAGGCGCTGGCGCTGGTACGTCAAGGTAGTCGGCATCGACAGGCCAGACCAGGAGATGCGGTGAGTTCTGGGCCACGCTGATGGCACACCTTGGCTGCTCCTGAGCCAAGCTGCAGTAGTCCTCGGCAGCCCTCTCTTAGGGACAAGGCTTGAAAAGTGACATTTGCCCTGTCAGATGGGAGAGGGAACTCTTGAGCTTTTCACTGCTTGGAGCTGCCGGCCGGGCTCCAGCGCTGTTGCAAACGCGTGTTGCCCACCTGCCCCTTGGCCGTGCTCTCTCTGCAGGGCTGTTCTGCAGCTGCTCAACCCTCACCTGTTCTCTTCTGCCCTCTGGCTCATCAGGGCAGGGTTGCAGCAGCAGCAGCAGCAGCAGCAGCAGCAGCAGCAGGAGGAGCAGAGTCCGGGCGGGGTCCCCAGGGTGCTGGGTAGAGACACAGCTTGGGCTCGTCCTTTGTCTGTCTGGGTTAAGAGCGTCTGTTTAATTTTTAGGACACCTCTGCATCTGGCTTCAGCCAATGGCCATGCAGATGTCGTTAGATATCTGCTAAGAAAGAACAGCCAGCCCAACCTCGCTGACAGCTTCAAGAGAACGGCCCTGATGAAGGTGTGTGCAATGCCTTCTGAGCTTGGAGGTGGGGCTTAGTGCTGGGGTGTTAAAGGGGAGGTGTCTGGCAGGATTCCTTGCAGGGCAGGGCCATAGAAACACACCTATTGCAATGGGCACGGCACAGCCTCTGTTAGCTGATCTTTGCAGATGGTCTTCTATGGCAGCACTCAGGAGCTTTGGGAGTTGTGACAGAGGGGGATGGAAAAGTTGGAAGCCTTTCCCTTTTGGTGTGTTGTTGCCAGGCAGTCCAGCAGGAGCAGGAAGAATGTGTTGCTGTTCTGCTGGAACACGGTGCCGACCCCAATCTGGCAGACGCTGACGGCAACACTGCCCTTCACCTGGCTGTGCTCTCTAAAAACACAGCTGTAGCAGGGCTGCTACTGGAGCATCATGCCAAGAGTGATGCTCAGAACCAGGTAACCTTGGCACGTGGCTAAAGCTGCTCTTTCCAAGAGCTGCAGAGCTTGTCTGTGTCTTTCTAATGGGGATTCTTTCTCCTTTTAGTGGGGATTTACCCCCTTGAAACTTGCAGCCTTGCAACAGCACGAGGAGATTCTGGAGTGCCTTGTGAACAAAGCAGCTGACAGGCCTGCTCAAGCCCAGGGGGAAAGGTGAGGGCTTTGTCAAAACAGCCCCCGGGTGTTCTGGGTAGTCTGCAAGTGTGACCCAGACGAGGGGCGTGGCAATGAGCTGGGCAAAAGAAGGAGCAGCCCCGTGGAAGCAGTTCCCCATGGGACTGGTAAATGCAGGTCTGCCCTTGGCTGCTCTCGTACCTCAGGGGCTCTCGTCCTTTGCCCGCTGAGGTCTGCAAGAAAGCCTTGTCTGTGGTGCCCTCCCCCACCCAGAGCCAGAGCCCCGGGGAAACTTGCCAGTAGCTCAGCAGCGTGGCTGCTCTGCAGGCCAGGGGGGTTTAAGGCACGGCAGAGTTGGGGCGTTCAGTGCTCTGAAGGGAAGCGTTGGGGAAAAGAGAAGCAACACTGTCCCAGGGGACACGAGGGGCTCCGAGCACACAGAAGGAGAAAACTTCCTGCCATGGAGATGGTCAGGGGGTCGAAGGGCTTGCCCTGGGAGTTTGTGCAGCCGCATGTGGGGGGACTTTGAAGAGCAGTGCAAGGAGCCCTGAACAGCATGGCCTGAGCTGGTAGTTGAGGCTGCTTTAGGGAGGCCCCTTGTAAGAGAAATTCTCCAGTGCTTCCATGGACTTGGCTTTGCTTTCCTGGAGCTTGTAGGAAAGGGGGGAAGAGCTCTTTTGGGAGCAAGCAGGGGAAAACTGATGCAGGATCAGACATGTTTCCGATGAAATTTTGCATGCTTTAGGAGTGCTCTTGTGGTTCCTGGAAGCCATGAGGCTCACCTGGAGGAAGATAATCTGCGTTTGCAGGAGGAGCTGGACAGGGCTGATGCGGAGGTATGGAAAGCCTGTCCCCACAGGGAGAAACCTGGGGGTGCCTGTTGCTTCCTATCCATCCTGAAAACGGACAAAACAGTGTTCATTGTGTTCATTGGGGAGTAGAAGTGAAGCTTTGAAGGGACTTGAATGGACTGCAGTTCTTTGGGCAGAGGGGATGCACACAGACATGCAGCACCTGAGTTCTTCAGCAGCAGCTGGCTCCTCTCTGGAAAAGCTCCCCTGACAACTGTGGATTCTTCCCGTGGTTTTACAGCTACAGGAGGAGGAAGAAAAGCATATTCAGTCTGAGCATTGTGTTCCTGACTTGAAGAGTGCCTTGGATGCCAAGAAAAGAGAGGCCATAACTTCCTCCCAGAAACTGCAGGACCTCCTGGAAGAAGACGCGCAAGAGTAAGAGAGTAACCCAGTGAAGCGAGGGGTCTGTGGCTTTGGGGGATTGGGTGGAAACAGGGGGAGAGTCAGTGGGATTTTGAAGGACACTTCTGCTGTGGCTTCTGTTCCTTAGCACAGTTTGTCTGGCATTGGATTTTCTGGTAATAAGAGCTGTATTTCTTCTTAAGCTTTGCAAGTGAGAACAGCAGATTGGAAGCCACTGTCCAGCAGCCAAGCGAGAGCGTTGAAGCCCTTGCGAGAGCCCTGCAAGCCTCTGCCTCAGTAAGCTGGTCCTAAATTTTCCTTTCTGTGACTCTTGAGCCTAGTTGCCTATTTCTGTGGGGCACCTGTCAGATGAAGTTTTCCTGCAGAGCCTGGGGAGCTCAGTTTCTGCCTTCTCCTCAGCAGAGGCTGCTCAGAAAGCAGCCTGGTCCTTTCCCCAGCTGCTACAAAAGCCCTGAGGATATTTGGTGTGCTGGACACTGGAGGAATTCTTAGATTCTAAATGAGGAGTTTCGTCATGATCTCCAAGGGACCCAGAAGTATTGTTGCCAGAAGTGTCTCCCAAATTCTTAAGTCGGTGTAAAGTTTCTTCTTTCTGTCGGGGAATCTTTCAAGTGTTTTCTAGGCTCGTTTCCAGTAGATGATAAATACAGTTGCCATGGCCACCCCCTTGAGAGGTTTTCCCAGAATTCACTGCCTTTAGACCATGCTGAGTTTTCTTTTCCTTTTTTTTCTCTGTGTCCAGGGTGGTGAACTTTCCCAGCAGCTGGACATGGAGCCTGGAACAGGCATGCAGCTCGAGGCCCTAAACCAGGCTTTGCAAGAAGAGCTGTCCACTCTGCTTGGGAAGTGTGAACAACTGGAGAAGAGCAAATGTCAGCTGCAAGAAGAGGTGACAAAACACCACCATCATTTGGAGACTTTGGTGCTGGATGGCAGCCAAAGAGAACAATGTACAAGAGAGGTGGCAGAAGGAGCTGACCAGGAAAGAAGTCCAAAGCTACAAGAGGTCAGCCTCGTTTTGCAAGTAAGTGAATTTCTCCCCAGTGTCCACAGGCTCTTCATTAGGAGCTTTGAAGCAGAGTACTCATTTGGGCTTCTTTCCCAATGCAAAGAATTGTTTGCCCTGGTAGCTCCTGGGTTCTGCCTTGGTTGCTGCTGGGAGTGAGGAGGCAGAGCCGCCTCTCTGAGTAAGGCTGGGCCCTTGAAAGTGGGTGGGTGCAATTTTGTGCTGGGCAGAGCTCTCTTTTTCTTGTGGTGGTTGAAGGTGCACTGTCTCCTTCAGGCACAGGCAGCCCACCAGGCCCCACTAGGACAAACCAGAGACAGTCATTGTGATTTCGTGAGAATCCAGTTGGAAGAAAGAATTAGAAATCTGGAAAGTGAATTGGAGAGGGTCAAAAACACCCAACAAGAGAGTGCTTCTTGTAAGGAACCAACACAGGGAGAAGTAGGGATGTACAAAGAGCTGTATCTGGAGGAAGTGAAAACCAGAAGATGCCTTGCCAAGAAACTGGAAAGGTAAGTCCATGCTTGTTTGGAGTGGTAATAAGAGACTCCTTTTTCTTCCTGCATTTTCCTTGGAAATCCATCTTCTCCATCTGGCCAGCATTATTGCCCTCCATTGGCCAACAGGGTCTGATGGAGTTGCCAAGACACTGTCCTTGATATTTGAAAAGTCGTGGCAATCAGGGGAAGTCCCAGGTGAGGGGAAAAAGGGAAACCCACTGTGCCCATCTTTGAAAGGGGTAGAAAGGAGGGCCCTGGGAACTGCCAAGCTGTCAGCCTGCCCTCTGTGCCTGGGAAGGTGACGGAAAAGATCCTTCTAGAAGCTCTGTCAAGGCACGTGGATGACAGGGAGGTGATTGGAAGCACCAGCACAGCTTCGCCAAGGGCAAGTGCTGCTTGACCGACCTGGTGGCCTTCTAGGATGGAGTGACTGCCTCAGTGGACAAGGGCTACCCATGTCATCTCCCTGTCATTCTGGAAAGCCTTTGACACAGTCCCCCACAACATCCTTCTCTCCAAAGTGGAGAGAGATGGATTGGATGCGTGGACTGTTAGATGGATAAGAAATTGGGTGAACAGTGCCATGCAGAGGTGGTGATCAATGGCTCAGAGTGCTGAGGGCCATCAGTGCCGAGTGGTGTCCCTGAGGGGTCTGGATTGGGCCCAGTGTTCTTTAATCTCTTCACTAATGATCCAGAGGAAGGGCTGGAGTGCGCCCTCAGCAAATTTGCAGCTGACACCAAGCTGAGGGGTGTGGTTGACACAGCTGATGCCATCCAGAGGGCCCTGGACCAGCTGGAGAAGTGGGCCCATGGCAATCTGCTGATGGTTTACCAAGAGCCAGTGCAAGATGCTGGCCGTGGCTCAGGGCAGCCCCTGTATCAGTGCAGGCTGGGGGATGAAGAGGGGCAGAGCAGCCCTGCCGAGAAGCCCTTGGGCTGGAGGAGAGGCCGGACATGAGCCGGCGATGTGCGCTCGCAGCCCAGAGAGCCAATTGTGTCCTGGGCTGCGTCCCAGGCAGCGTGGCCAGCGGGTGGAGGGAGGGCATTCTGCCTCTCTGCTCTGCCCTTGGGAGAGCCCAGCTGGAGGGCTGCATCCAGCTCTGGGCTCCTCAGCACAGCAAGGACCTCCAGCTGTTGGACTGAGTCCAGAGGAGGCCACCAAGGTGCTTGGAAAGATGGAGCACCTCTGCTAGGAGGAAAGGCTGGGACAATTGCAACCCTTCAGCCTGGAAAAGAGGAGGCCTTGGGGTGACCTAACTGTGGCCTTTTGGGGTGTGAAGGGAGCCCACAAGAAGGATGAAGAGAGTGCATTTAAAAGAGCAGGTAGTGAGAGGACAAGGGGGAATGGCTTCAAACGGAAAGAGAGTAGGTTTAGATTTGATCCTCGGAAGAAATTGGTTGCTGTGAGGGTGGTGAGAAATTGCAACAGGTTGCCCAGAGAAGCTGTGGATGCCCCATGGCTGGAAGTGTTCAAGGCCAGGTTGGATGGGGTTGTGAACAAGCTGGTCTGGTGGAAGGTGTCCCTGTCCAGAGCAGGAGGCTTGGAACTGGATGATCTTTAATGTCCCTGCCAAGCCAAGCCATTCTAGGCTTGGATGCTGTCTGTGCTGTTTCTGTGAGACTGTGGGGGAAAAGCTGGTTCTTCCTGTGCTCCATGGTTTTCTTCACTAATTTGCTGTGCAGGCTGGAAAAGCTTCTGAGGATAGAGAGCAGGAAACTCCGGGTTAATGAAGAGAAAGAAAGTCAGTCCCAGCTGGAAGAAATGAAGAAGAGATATTCTGAAAAGGTCAAGGAAGTTGATAGATTCCAAAGAGAGGTGAGCTGTGCTTTGGGTGGGGCTCTTTGGTTGTGGTGTTCCTTCTTTTGAAAGCTGGGAGATGCTTTCCCTCTATTTCTTGTCACGTGGATGTTTTTATTCCCTTGGCTGCATTTTGGATGTGATGGGCTTTTCTTAATGCTCCTCCTGCTGTTCCAGTGGGAGATGACTCGAACTAATCCGGGGTAGTTCTCCTTCTGGGGAAAGATGCAAATGTTAAGGGCAAAGCAGTAGGTGTAAGGGCTGATGGAGGCCAGGCTGTCCTGCAGAGGAGGGGCAAGCCAGGAGTGGCAGCCAGCCTGGCAGGGTGTGTGAGCTGAGGGGCCAGGGAGCCGTCCCACAGGCCCTGAGCAAGAAGAGTAGAACAGGTCCTGTGAGAGTGAGCGGGGTCAGCCAAGAGTGCAGATCCCCCGACTGGGCCTGAGGGATGGGCAGGTCTGCCGTCCTGGCAGGACATCACGTCCCTGGGCTGAGAGCAGTGGGGCCCAGCTCAGGCCTGGCTGCAGCTGGAGGGAGGCTGTGACAGCGTCCTCTGGGTGTGACAGATGAATTGCTGCCCTGGCAGAGAGGGGAGGAACAGCGCTGTCACTGGCAGGGCACCATCAGCCCCTGAGCCCTGTCTCAGGCACGAGCTGAGCAGGAGGCACTTGAGGTTTGGCTTTTCTCCACAGTGTTGTTGCTGCCCAGGGCCCAAGGAGGACAGGGGCCTCCCAGGGGAAAATCTGTCCCTTCTTGCTCACGGGGAGCTGTTTCAGCCCATCCTGTGGCGGGGAGCCAGAAGGGCTGTTCCAAGCAGTGCTTTTGAGGCTGCTGTGCCTGTGCAGCAGTGGCACAGAACCTCTCATCCCTTCTCCGCTCGTCACTCGGATCCGTTGCTGAAGCGGCGTCTGTCAGAGCCACGCTTGGGTTTGAAGGCATCCCTGTAGAATGGCTTCCTGCCTTTGCAGTGATTCCTTTGGAGTCCAGAAGCTTGGAGCATTTTTGCATGAGGAACTCCAAAAGGCTGGGAAGCTGAGGAATCCTATGGCAAATGATGGGAAAGCTGTTCTTGCTGGAAAAGAAAAGCCTGGTTGCACTTTGTGTCTAGTCCTGAGCCAGCAGATGATGAATAAAGTCTCCCTGGGCGGCCAGTTTTGGGGTTTTCCCAGAATTCACTGCATTTACACCACACTCAGTTCCTTTTTTGTTCTTTCTGTCTGCAGGTTGCTGAACTTTCCCAGCAGTTGGACAGGGAACGTGAACAGTGCACGCAGCTGGAGGCCAAAAATCAGGCTTTGCAAGAAGAGCTGTCTGCCCTGCGTGGGGAGTGCGAGAACCTGGCCCTGGACAAATGCCAGCTGCAAGAAGAGCTGGCAAAACTCCACCATCATTTGGAGACCAACGTGGTGGATCGCAGCCAACTCGAACAGTGCAAAAGAGAGGTGGAAGAACAAGCAGACCAGGAAATAAGACAAAAACTCCAAGAAGTCAATGAGTTTTTGCAAGTAAGTGAATTTCTCCCCAGTGTCCACAGGCACTTCCTAAACTTCTCTTGTGGCCATGGTGTTTGGTCTTTTTCTTTTGCTCCTGTGTTCTGTGGGTTAGCTTCTATCTTTGCTGAAGGCAGTGGCAGAAGGCAATCTGGTTGGGCAGGAGTGCTGTCATGGGTGTGGAATGTGCCGGCAGGTCCCTGAATGCAAAGGCTGCCCAAGGCAGATTCCCACTTTGCAGTGCTTGGGGGGATCTCTGTGCGCTGCTCTGCTTCTCACTGCTCATCCTTGGATGGGTTTGGCAACTTGCAGCTGTCATGGCCAGACCTACAGGTGCTGCTTTGTCCTTGTAGGAGGTGAAAGTGCTCAGAAAAGGAGTCACTGAAATTCCAGGGATGGGAGGGAGGGGCTGGAGGTGGATGGAAGCTCTTCTTGTCTTTGAAGAATCCTTTTGGACATGCCCTGTCCTACAGACCCAGTGTCTCTTCATTAGTAGCTTTGAAGCAGAGTGCTCATTTGGGCTTCTTTCCCACTGCAAAGAATTGTTTGCCCTGGCAGCTCCTGGGTTGTGCCTTGGTTGCTGCTGGGAGTGAGGAGGCAGAACCGCCTCTCTGAGTCAGGCTGGGCCCTTGAAAGTGGGTGTGTGCAATTTTGTGCTGGGCAGAGCTCTCTTTTTCTTGTGGTGGTTGAAGGTGCACTGTCTCCTTCAGGCACAGGCAGCCCACCAGGACACCTTAGAAGAAATCAGAAGCAGTCATGTGGAGTCACTGAAAAAACAGTTAGAAGACAGAATTAGAGATCTGGAACGTGCACTGGGAAGGACAAAAAGCAACCAAGCAGAAAGACCTTTTCAAAAGGAATCCACCCAGGCAGAAGTGGACAAGTACAAAGAGCTGTATCTGGTGGAAGCCCAAAGAAGAAAAAGCCTCACCAAGAAACTGGAAAGGTAAGTCCCTGCTTTTTTGGACTGGTAAGAACAGACTCCTTTTTCCTCCTGCATTTTCCTTGGAAATCCCTTTTCTGCATCTGGCCAGCATCAGGTGTGACAGCAGAACGTGGCATCTTTGTGGGGAACGTTCCTTCAGACCCTTCCCTTCCTCAGACCTGTCTTCCTTTCTCTTTAGAGTTCCAGCAGTAACCCCACAGCAGCACCACTCTGGCATTATTGGTGTCTTTTCAAGTTGAGGTTGTTTTAGCAGGCAGTCTTTTTGCCAGTCTCTCCTCTCCTCATCCCGTGGGTGACAGAGAAGATGAATCTTGTGCCCTTTCCTGTTTGAATAAGGAGAGGCCTCTGGGAGAAGAGAGTTGGATTCTGTGAATCCAAAATAAGGCGGCTCTTTCTTGGCTTCTGTTTTGGCAGCGGGTCTGAGGGTTGAGCTTTCCTTGAGAAGGCCAGGGTAGCCCAGAGTTCTTCTGGAGGTGCCACTGCCTACTCCTTGCACTTGGTGTGATTTCTTAGAAACAGGCCCTGGGAACAAGCTCAGATCAAAGGATGTGCTGGTTTTGGACACTCTTCATGCCCTTGGCTTTTAGAAGTCGAGTAGTAGTCAAGGCTGTGGAGGGTAACTTTGCGAAAGCCTTCCTGCCAAAGATGACTCTGTGTGTGCTTGTGAATGTTTCAGAGCTACTGAGAGACTTGCAGTGGCCAACACCAAGCTCTTTTTGGAGCGCCACAGAAGCAGATCTGTGGTCCCAAGCAGCGCTGTCAGCGGACTTCTGGCTGCAAGTCCACTTCTGGATTCACCTGGCCTGGGACATGTTGGCATCAGTTTGGGACTGAGCAGAAGTCTGGCTCTCAGAACACCACCCAGACACCTGTGGTAAAGCCCAAGACTTCTGCTCATCAGGTTTGTCCAGATTTTCCAGAGTGGTCAAAGGCCCAAAAAGGTTGAAATGGAAGCAATGAGCTGTGGAACTCCATTCTTTTCCAAGAGAAACTGTGGGCAAGAGCTCTGTGGCACAGGAACCTCCCACCTAAGTTCTACCCTAAATTTACACGTAGTAATCTTCTGTAGTCTGTGGGGTTTGGCAGGAAGCCAACTCCAACCGGCTACAGATGGTTTTGGTGTCAGAAGTGGGATTGTTTTGGTTCCTTTGATTTTGTTGTGGGAACGTTGTCTGGGAAAGCTGCCAAGAGCAGGTTTGTTTTGTCAACATCCACCATTGTTTTGGGACACTCCCGGGAGAGCTGCCAAGAAGGATTTTGTTTATCTAAACATAGCTTTGTTTAGGAAGAAGGAGAAAGAAAAATAATAACAATGGCCTTTTTACTAATTTTTTTCCTGATTCTTGCTGGTTTTGTGCCTATCCTAGGACATCCTGTGAGGGACCGTTCAGATGGATGGAACAAATTGCTTCCTTTCCTTAATTTCGACACCCATGGCCTAGTAGCCAATTTCCTTAATGGTGGCCTTCAAGGTTTGGTAGCAAAGACTCCAAGATCAGCTCTAACCCATCCCTACATTGCTCAGCGACAATGATCCTAGTGGTGAAGGCAGCGAAAATGCTACTTAAAATTGGAGAGGTGGTGCTGCATTGGTCCCCTTGTTGTACGAAAGGAATCGCTGGAGCTTTGGGGACAAGAAGTGCCAACGGCCACGACAACTGTACACAGGCAACAGTATCGGACGAACCGAGATGCTGTGACCCCCATCCATAAGATGATCTGGAAGTTGGAGAGCCAAGGGGTGGTCAGCAGAACACACTCACCCTTCAACAGCCCCGTCTGGCCTGTAAGTCCGATGGAGAGTGGAGACTGACTGTGGACTATTGTGGCTTAAATGAAGTCACGCCGCCATTGAGTGCCGCTGTGCCAGACATGTTGGAGCTCCAGGACGAGCTGGAGTCCAAAACAGCAAAGTGGTACGTCACCATCGACATTGCCAACGCGTTTTTCTCCATTCCCTCAGCAGCAGAGTGCAGGCCACAGTTTGCTTTCACCTGGAGGGGCGTTCAGTACACCTGGAATCGACTGCCCCAGTGTGGAAGCACAGTCCAACCATCTGCCATGGACTGATTCAGGCCACACTAGAGAAGGATGAGGCTCTAGAACACATCCAGTACATCGATGACATCATTGTGTGGGGGGACACAGCAGAAGAAGTTTTCGAGAAAGGACAGAAGATCATCCAGATTCTCCTCAGGGCTGGTTTTGCCATCAAGAAGAGTAAGGTCAAGGGCCCTGCCCAAGAGATCCAGTTCCTAGGGCTGAAATGGCAAATGGACGACACCAGATACCAACAGACGTCCTCCACAAGATTGTAGCAATGGCTCCACCCACAAACAAGAAAGAAACCCAAGCTTTTCTGGGAGCCATTGGCTTCTGGAGGATGCACATCCCAGAGTACAGCCAGATGGTGAGCCCTCTTTACTTTGTGACCTGCTATGGTTGAAGCTGGCCTCCGCCAAGTCTCCAAACCTTACCACCAAAAGTTCCCCCCCCCCCAAACCAACCTCAGGGAGAAGAGGGAGGAAAAAAAAACTAAGAAAAAAAACCCGAAACGAGAGAGAGACAACCAAAGTGAGATATATAAATATATTTACACTTATATACAATTTCACAAGGGAAAGGGAAGAAGGAAAAGGAAAGGGAACAAAACTAAAATAAAATATATAGATATCCCAAGACCCAATATCTAACAACTAAAAAGTTAGCAAAGAAAAATAGCTCACTACTCCCCTGGGACAACTGAGAGTCGCTCCGGAACGATCGCCGGCAACCTCTGTCTCCCAAGGTCGACAAGGCCTAACCAGGCCTCGCTCCCCAGCACGGCAGACTCAACAGCAGGGAACCTGCACCTCCAAGCCGCCGGAAGGAAAGAGAGCGAAGGCCTCTCCTCCTCTCTTCTTATAATCTGGCTTACGTAAAAATCGTAGGGAATACTGGGTAAATCTGGACCCTTCCTTGGTTACAAACTGGTCACCAAGGAAGGCCTAGCCCAAACCACCACAGAAGTGAACTTGGATAGCAATTTGAGTGGATTAGGCTGCTGAAGGCAACCTTGAATATCACCGTAGATACCCTTTGCTTTTCCTTGCACATCTCAGTCTTCTAGTGGCTTAGTGGGCAGCAGTGAAGAGGCAGCTACAGTCCTGCTGACTGTTAGCCATAGGGATGACAGAATTTATTGGTTAAATTTATCATGGTTGAATGTAGCTTCATCAGTAAGGTTGAACTCATTAGAATACTTCTAAGATTTTTTTATAAAACATTTAGTGATACTTAAGCAAATGAGGACTAGATAGACATTAGATAACAAAAGGTCACAAAGGAGAGTGATAGTTTAAATGTTTTTGTATTTCAATAGGTTTTAAAATCTCTTTCCTGGTATAAAACTTATTTGAAAGTAGAGAAACTGAGAAAATCAGACAAGAAAATGAAATTGGAACTGAAAATAAGTATTGTAAACAGATATTATCAAAGGTAACAAAGAGATACATATTTAATGTGATTTGTTTGGAACAAATTTTGTGCACTGAGATGTTTATAGGTTCAAAATTAATTACACTTATCTCATACCAATTATATAGGAATAATGTTTGAGATATCATTAGATTGATGTCTGTAAACAACAGGAACATATATGTGATCAACCTGAAAGATTATCCTCCTTTTAAAAAATGAATGCGGGGGTAGAGAAATCTCTATAACAGGGAAAAATAATTACACATTTTCTCCCCAATCATTATGCCAGATTAGCAAAGAGAAAAAGAAATATGCAAATGAGGCATTGATTGCAGAGAGATATATGTGAGATGTGACAGGACCCCATCTGGCAGAGCTGGCATGCAGAGATTCATTGTCATTTTGTTGCTACAGTGAGCATTTAAAAACTACCCAGAGATGGTTCCACAACTGGAAAGAAGAGACTCCATCAGATTTCAAACACTGTCCAGTGTATTTGAATGGTCCCAACAGGGACCATTCTTCAGACTTGCTCTCAGCCCAGCTACCAGCAACAGCCTCCACTCTTCCTTCCATGCCCTTTGGAAAATCTTTTTCTTTTAATCTCTGTTAAAGCCTACTGCTGGCTGCTTTTGCTGTCCCAAATTTTCTCCCTGCTCCTCATGCTCCACATTTCTCTTCAGTCAAGCTCAGGGGCAGAACTGCTCTTCCCTGCCACCTCCCCAAAAATAGGGTGTCACAACTGCCACAACAAGGCCAACAAGGCAGTGCTTTGCTCTGCTCCTGCCAGGGCAGGGAACAAAGAATGCTCTTCAACCACTGAAATAAAAATGATGAGCTTCCGAGATAAGGCAGAACTGTTGGCCACCTCCTTCACCCCAAGGGACACATTCTTACTTGCTTTGTATTTTTTGTTTCATTTTTAACTGGCTCCTCCTCTGTGCTGATCAAGGCAGTCTAAACCCCCAAGCTGAGAACAATTGGTCTTGCCTTCTATCTGTAGAGGATTAAATTGGTCTCTGTTAACAATGTACAAAAATGAAATGTGACCTAGGACTGAAATCTAGAGTATGGTGTCTGCTTAATGGAAAGCTTCGAGTGTGGGATCCACGGCACAGCAGAAGACTGACACATTATTATTATTATTATTATTATTATTATTAGCAGTAGCAGTAGCAGTAGCAGTAGCAATAGCAGCAGCAGCAGCATTTACATAGCAATTCCTTATGAAGGATTGCTGTGTCAGTGGCGTGTCTAATAGTAGTCTAGTAGTAATGTGGGACTAAAAAGCCTTTCCAGCTCTTCTTTGCTTTACACTGAGGTACATCAGCAAAATGACCAAAGAAATACAGGGAATTTCACCACAGCAATGCCGAGAGTGTAAGAAAGAATATAATCTGATTCAGTGCATTCTTATGTGACTTGGAAAACTGGGTGAAGGGTACAACAAAAAAAATTGCTCCCAAATAGGCTGGGCTAGGCTGAGCTTTCAGTGTAATGTGAAAACTGCACGCTCTGGTCCAGCAGTATTCTTATGGCACAGTCCAATGAACATTAGGGGTACAGCCACCATTCAGATGCTATACACCTCTAGTTATGAAAGCTATATAGCATTATTAGCATACAGCTCTGATTCACCCAACCTGCTGTCATGAGAGGTGGGCCTAGAGGACTGTGTGTCAGCACAGCCGTGTCACCACTGCTGTTCGCTCCCTACATCCAGACGAGCTGTCTCTAGTACAGGCTGCACTGTGTGCTGTGAATGTAACCTGAGGTTTGATAAAGTAGAACAGACTGTCCTATTGCGGTCTGCCCTGAAGCACAACATTTCCAAAGAATATCTCTCTCTTTATCAGGTGTATTTGTGATGCCTGAGTTATTACATTGCTTCTTCTCAGGACCTGAGCTGGAAGAGGAACTGCTGCACACCTGTAAGCTTGTTTAAACATAACTTTCAGTGAGCAGATCTTGTCTGCTTTGATTTATAAAAATAATTATCAGAAATCCTTTCTCATGGAGTTAATTGCAGCCAACAATGAAATTATCGTTTTATCGTGTTTTTGAACAAGTAAACTAAATATAGGGCCTTAAACTTCTCACTCAGTAAGATAGGTCTTCCTGACACTAGATTTTCCTTCAGCTTTTTCCTGAAGTGCTCAGAACCAGACACGATACTCTTGTAAGAGTCTCACTAATCTCTGTGTGCAGGAAAATTGTCACCATTGCAGTTCTTCATACTCTTGTGCTTATACATTAATTCTGGATCACAACAGTTGCTTCAACTGCTGCATTTACTGGTACCACTTGCTGAACTACATGGCCACAGCCTTACCTAACTTCATTTTGGAGCCATTACCTCCATAAACTCAGAGCTTTATCCAATAAAAGGAGTGAGAGAGCGCAAATATTGATCAGATGATATACAAAAGCTGACTTCTGGGAATGTGAGGCTCAGTGCAGCTATTATAGTCAGATCCACTTGGGACACTAATTGCTTAATTTCATGGTGGTGTAATTTGACTTCCTCACATGCCTTCCCTACAAGCTGCATCAACCTTCCAGCTGCTTGGTCTGCCTACCTTGGCTGCCCAGCATGGGCTGAATGGACATCATCATAGCTAAAAATTTAAATTGTCAGTAGGGAATACATTACCCAAAGTGGTTCTGATGAGCAAAGAAAGGGTCATTATTCTTTTCAATTTCAGCACTAAGGTTTAACAGACACAATGCCTTGGTGGAGGGAGTAGAAGAACAAAAATGAAAGGAGAGTTGGAAATTATAGTGCAAGACAGCCCTCAGTGCCTGCAGGGGCAGAAAAAGCAGGACAAGATGACCTGAAGTGGGACAGCTTACCCATCTTATAGTCTTCTGAGTGACCAGCATGGTCAGCATGTGGAGAAGTTTGCCAGGAACTGTGCAATGTCAGCACCACCTGAATAGGAGCCAGTGTCCCAGAGAGAAGGAAGACAAGAGACCTGACCAATTTTTGGATCTCTACACATAGCCGTGGCGCAAAACATACTGCCCCTGAAGTTATGGCTTCTTGTAAATAAAGGGATGATTACACCTCCAGCGTTATAGCACCTGTCCCTTGCTGTGAGTGCAGTGTAGGCCAAGAAGGAGCTTTTTGTTTGCTATTCACCTCCCTGAACAATATTATAGAATCATAGAATCATTAAGATTGGAAAAGACTTCCAGTATCACTGAGTACAACCTTTGGCTGAACACAGACAATGCCAACTAAACAATAGCACCAAGTGCCACATTCAGTGATTTCTTGAACACTTCCAGGAATGGCGAGTCCATCACTTCCTGGGCAGCCTGTTGCAATGCTTAACCAGCTTCTCAGCGAAGAAATTCTTCCTAATGTCCAACCCTGGTGCAGCCTGAGTCCATTTCCTCTCATCCTGTTGCTGGTTGCCTGGGAGAAGGGGCCAACACTCACCTGGCTACAATCTCCCTTCAGGGAGTTGCAGAGAGTGATGAGGTCTTCTCTCATTTCCAAACTGAACCCCTACAGCTCCCTCAGCTGCTCCTCATAGGACTTGTCTTCTAGACTCTTCCCCAGCTCCTTGTTGTTGTCTTCTCTGGACACACTACAGCACTTCAATGTCCTTCTTGTAAGGGGCCCAGAACTTGATGCAGGATTTTGAGGTGTCAAGTACAGGGGGACAATCACTGCCCTAGTCCTGCTGGCCACACTATTGCTAATACAAGCCACGTGCCACTGGTCTTCTTGGCCACCTGGACACACTGTTGGCTCATGTTCAGCTGGCTGATGACCAGCACCCCCAAGTCCTTTTCCTCTAGGCAAATTTCCAGCCACTCTTCCCCCGGCCTGTACTCCTGCATGGGGTTGTGTGATCCAAGTGTAGGACCCAGGACTTTGCCTTATTGAACCTCTTTCCATCTGACCTTGACTCATTGATCCAGCCTTGACCCATCAATTCAGATCCCTCTGCAGAGCCTCCCTCCCCCCAGCAGATCAACACTCCCACCCAACTTAGTGTTGTCTGCAAACTGACTGAGGGTGCACTAGATCCCCTTGTCCAGATCATCAATAAAGGTATTAAACAGGACTGGCCCCAATACTGAGGCTTGGGGAAAGCCACTAGTGACCATCCAACAACCAGATGTAAATGTCAATTCCCCTGGCAGGATGTCTTTGCAGTCAGCAGAGGTTCATGCACTGCAGGAGGAGCCAGCCATCTGCAGACCCTCAGAGGGGCCAGACAGTTCCCCTTCCATCCCAGCTCCCGCAGCAGCTCCCTGCTTGCACTCTGTCTTTCACAGTATCAGCCAGCATTTTCTATCACTACACAAAGCTGATTTCTCTCCACTATAATGCTTACAGGGAAGTTAAGCATATGCTGGCTCTTACTGTCTACCGTGGGCATGGATTAAAATCACATACTGCTGTCTGGACTTGTGGGAATGGCACTGAGTTTTGTATAGAAGACACAATTTTTAACTTGGTTTTCACTCCATAGTGGGTTATATGCAAGGAGTGTTTCCTTAAAAGTCAAGGAAATGTCATATCTAAGTCAGAAATTGTTCACAGTCCTGTGAACCTGTACCTAGGCCTTTTAAGAAAGGTAAGCTGGTGAAAACAATAAACATGGATTGCTTGCAGGTTATGAAGGCTGCCCAACCTTTCAGTGACCTTGGCCTGAGGTTTGTTTGTTAGAACATGAAACACACGTACCTCCCCTGGTTTCACTTTCCAAGGCAAACACAAGCCCAGCTCCAGGGCAGCTTAAGTATGACTGCCATGGGAGCCACCAGGTCAAGGTATTTCTGTTCACAGCCGGAATATTTTCTGCTAAACTAAGGCTGCACCAAATCACCTCATGCTGGAAAGGAAAAAAAAAAAAAGAAAAAAATGGGGAGGAAAGTAAAATTTTGAATATTGAGCAACCAAAGAAAAAAACCCAAAGCACAACGGGGAGCAGCTGTTGAAATGCACACTTGTTAGAACCCGAGGTTCAGGTGATCAATAAGGTACTAAGCACAGCTACACTAGAAAACAAAGAAAAGGCTCTGACCATGGACTTCTGGACAGGACAGTGGTGATGTTAGTGTCCACTATTTCTTCCTGTGGTCATGTACAAAGAGAATTAATGAAGTGCATACTTCTTTTCCCAAGGAGATGGTGGTGAAAACCATGGACCAGTTGGTGGTCTGGACCCTCTGGTCTCTGCTTGCCACAACACAGCCAGTGAGAGGAGCCAAGCTGTTGCAGTGAAGGAAGCCATCTGCACCTGGACACAGAAGGAGGGCAGGTTCTGGCTCCTGTGAGGAGTAGGAAAGGCCAGGGACTGAAGTGAGACACAGAGACACTAAGACAAAGGGCCCTTCCACCCAGCCTGTGTTGCTGCCTGGCCCAAGGCTACCCGGAAGGCATGTGCACCAGAGTGCTCATGGCTTGCCACCTGCTCTAGTAACAATACACTAAACTCACTAATTAGGGTGCAATATCAGTGTTCAAACATTTACCTATGTCATGGAACCCTAGAACTATAGGAGAATAGAACCACAGAAACCTTAAGGTTGAAAAAGACCTCTAAGATCATTGAGACCAACCGCTAATCCAGGACTGCCAACTCCACCACTAAACCATGTCCCTGAGTGCCACACCTATGTCTTTTAAATGTCTCCAGGCATATGTCATGAGATACACTGCCCCTCCTTCCCAGAAACGCTGCAGTGTGACCAGACCTTCACTTGGCAAACTGAGGTCAACGTCAGCATTTGCATTTCCTTCCTTGAACATTTCCATTTCCTGTATGTTTCATTTCCCTTCAAGTCTCAGATCCAGTAAATTTTCCTAAACCTACCTCCATGGACTCAGTACACTCGAGGGAAAGCCAGAAGTTTTAGCTGCTGGATGCTCTAACTATTGAGAATCAGGAGAGTATAGCGAGATCTTCCACAGCCACAGATACACCCTTTAGTGGTTCAAGATGATTATGTTTATGTGTACATGGTAATATTATAATTCTCTATGCAAACTGCATCACATTTACCAGTGAAAATCTTTAGTGCTTGCCAATGCTCCACGTGTTGGCTTCTCCTGTCAACACCCTTTTTTGCATGCTAAAGCACTCATCATTTGTGTATGCTTATGTGAAGTGAACTTTGCAGGGGAAAGGGATTTACATTGCCAATGGAGCTGGAATCACAGCTTCACACCTCCTCAGCTGTTACATTTCAATTTCTCAGTGTTCTGATTATTACTGAGAAAAAAGTTCAAAGTGGTATCATCCAGTTTAACTCCAATTCTAGGAAAATATTTCTAAAGTCATAAATTAAAAAAGAGGGGAAAAATAATTTCAGTGGTATTTGTACTTCTCAGTCACTGGAAAGTTTTTGAAAGTCCCATGATCAACCTTCTGTTACCTAAAGTTTATCTTGATTTTCACAGCTGATCAACACCTTATATTTATCTGTTAGAAGTTGTTAATTACCTCTAAATAGTTGACTACATATTTGAGTAGCTAGAAATGGATTTCTGCACCTGACTTTAAGGAACTATTTTGGAATTGACTATCCATACTTTCTTATGCAGAATAATGGTCCTTCCATTTCACAGCCCCTTTGCCTAACTATGGGGCTACATGGGGCAGTTTTATTCATTACTGTGGATTGCCATTCAGTAATTAAAGGAAAATGTGTGCATAACATTTTGGAGAAATGCTCAGAATTGGGAGAGATAATATGTTCATTCATTCAGGACTTAGAATATGCACAAGAAGTACTGATTTCCTTCTACAAAAAAAGTCAGAAAAGGACCGGCAGTAGATGGAACTGGGTGCTCATTTGAAGTGTTAGCATTGGTAAGTGCAGTTTTGAAGGCACGCAGAGGTTGCAGCCATCCCCCATCCTAGGGCAGGTTGGCTGCACAGGTTCCCTGTGTCTGTTGCACTTACCTTCAGCCTCACAGTAAAGAGGATGTAGGCACCATCAAAAGTATGCTTTGAAAAGACAAAGTGGAATCAAGCTGTTTACAGCACACTGATTTGGAGATATTGATAACAAAGCCCACAAAATCTAACTTTTTAAGATAAGTAAATAGTAGCTTCATTTCACAGAGAGGAAACTCAGCCTGCAGTGTGAAATATGAATCCTGCCAGCATACTGATCCTTCGGAAACATTTTTTTTGTCCACTTGCCCATCAAATTCAAATACCTGAAAAGGATGAGAAACTTGAAAGAGGAATTGAACATTGCTAGTTAGGAAAGTAGATTGGAAAGAGCACTAACCTTTTAACAGAACCACATGGTTTGGAGGCCTTTGTACTTCTCTACTGGAAACTCAATGAAGGCAATCTCATTAACAGTAATTTGCAGCTGAAGGCACTAAATGAATGAATATGCATTTCCAGTGAAGTCATAGTAGCTGTCAAACAGTATTTGGGAAAGTCAAGGTTTTGGCTGACTGCAATGCTACCTCATGAACCATGATTTTATACTTTGAAAGTAATAATAGTAATAAAACGTTTCATGTTTTCTCCTTTCTGAAACCACAGAAAGGCCAAACCAAAAACAAAAGAAGTGACTTCTTAATGTCGAGAATTTTTCATTTGCACTTCTTTGTACTTTTATGTTTCACTTTATTTTCTCTAAAATTGCTCACACATGTAAAACCATGATGTGAACTCTGGATTTAATTAAGTAGCTGAGCCCAGCAGCGAGGCATATAGGGTGGGAAGTGCACCAGGAATCAGAACAGCACACAGTTACATTCTGTCTCTGCTACAAATATGCAGCTCTGTGTCCTATATAGGTGTGCTGAATCTGTCCCAGGCACCTTTGCTATCTGACAGTGGTTTACACTGTCACAGAAGTGGTATTTTAACAAACACATGCCGAATCTAGAAGTTTCCTGACAATTGACTCATATGCACATACAAACGAGAAAATGGTGTTCAGATAGGAAGTTATCAAAAAACTATGCTTTCCTGTTTACACAGTGGAGCCAACATCTAGAGCTTAAAAAGTTTACTGTAGTCCTAAATACTATTGAAATGTTCTTAGTAATATAAAAATTGCCAACACTTCATGTACACGGAACATCTGAAATTTTGTGTTCCAAGGTAAGAATGGGCAGCTGATGAAACATTAACTAACAACAGTGAACATACCAGCACTGGGGACTTATGGAGAGTTAAACAACTTTAACTGATTTGAACTGATTATTTAGTTGGGCTAGAAAGCCTCAGAATAGAGATTTTGGAAAGAGAAACAAATTTGATATCTGATTTGTTGTTAGTGCTCAAGGTCTATAAATGTTGCTTCCTCTGCTCAGAGGCAGTGGAACACTGCTGCAAGGGGGATGTCTTCCTGCACAAGTTTGATTTTTGTCACAGCCACCAGTGAGGCAAAGATAGTTTCCAGCAGTCGACTTCTCTTAATCTATTATTAACAAATACTTGTAAGAATAACGTTATTTTTATATAACCACTTGAAAATTGTTGTTTAGTTAGTTGCTACAAACAACTGTAATTGGATGTGCAAGGCTGAATTATTATTAATGTATGAATTACAATACCTGTAGCTCATTTCCCTCCCTTTTGTCACCCCACATTAACAGGAGTGTTACAGTAATTTAAATTATCCATGAGAATTACTAAAAATATACAGGACTGTTAT